>NC_061100.1:46196950-46206950 GCF_015104395.2 Macrobrachium nipponense
AAGTGACCTTGGTGACACTTCGCCCCTAATCGTGACCCAGAGTAGGTAATGTAGTACCATCGGATACTGATGTTAGTCTCTGCTGTCTGTCATTATCTTTGTGACAGGAGATCTCGCTGTCATCAGCTGTTTCGTGATAGAGGATCTAACCGTCAGCTTCTGAACTGCTTGTAGGAGAAAACTCTCTCTCTCTCTCTCTCTCTCTCTCTCTCTCTCTCTCTCTCTCTCTCTCTGTAGAGGGGTAGTGCCATCAGCGCACCTCATGCAATGCACTTGTAGGCATTACTCAAGGTTCTTTGCAGCGTGCCCTCGGCCCTTAGCTGCAACCACTTTCGTTCCTTTTACTGTACCTCCTTTCATATTATTTTTCTTCGTCTAACTTTCCACCATCTCCTGAAACTTGATTCTCATAGTGCAACTGCTACACCTTTCAAACCTTTTACTGTCTATTTACATTTCAGCGTTGAATGACCTCATAGGTCCAAGTGCCTGGCCTTTGGTCTAAATTCTATATTAAACTCTCTCTCTCTCTCTCTCTCTCTCTCTCTCTTCTCTCTCTCTCGCTCTCTCTCTCTCTCTCTCTCTCTCTCTCTCTCTCTCTCTCTCAGCTTCTCGGTGAATCAGAACAGTAAAGGCTTTTAGAAGTTCGCAGAGAACGATCTCAAGAGCGCTAATCCAATACTCTTCGGTTACTGAAGGCCTCCAGGGAAGGATTGAGGCTTTATTGCCACAAACTTTGATCGTCAGGAGAGCACAATGATATAATGTGTAGGTGGTGGTTCGATGTAGATAATGGTGCTTCAAAACTCGGAACTCGATTCAGTTACCTCCGCTGACCCACGGCAAATGTTTTGGAAGAAGTCTTGTCTGTTGTCTGTATGTGTGTGCTAAGGATCTCGAAAAGTTATAGACGCATTAAATTTATTTTCTCAGGTGTGGGCTGTGAAAGAAAAGTTGACAGGTTGCGAAATCAGTTAGTTTGTAGTTTTTTTTTTTTTCTCTCTCTCTCTCTCTCCCATGCTTGAATATTTCATGTGTATCCTGAGATCCAAATAGATCTGAAGTAAATGAATATTGGTTGTGATTTGTTTGTGTGTGTATATATATATATATATATATATATATATATATATATATATATTATATATATATATATTATATATATATATTATGTATATATACAATATTATCATATATATGTTGATATTCCTATTCCTAGTCACAATGGGAACGGACCTCTGTCTTCTGACTGACAGGCCGAGAGGCGGTAGCGACTCCTACAAAGGTCATAAAAGAATTTGGAACCTAAGTATTCTGTACCTGAGGTTTTTCCAGGATAGGCTTCTGAAGCTTATCATGCTCATGTTTTTTTTTCATATATAATATATATATATATATATATATATATATATATATATATAATTTATTTATTTATTTTTGTATGTATGTATGTATGCATGCATCTATCTATCTATCTATCTATCTATCTGTCTATCTATATCAAGAGCCAGTAGGGAGTAATGTAAAGCAGCTGCACCTAGCGCTTTCGTGTATTCTTGCTATACCTCACCAGGTTGGTTACAATATGATTATGAATGTCTAAGGTGCACATAAAGAAATATTTATTATATATTTAATATATTATTAATTAATTATATATATTATTATATATATATTATATATATTATAATATATATATATTATTATAATAAGATATATATATTATATATATATATATTATATAATATTTATCATATATAATAATTATAATATATTATTAATATTAATATCTATATATATAATTTGATATACATATACATACAAGGTTTAATTATTAATTCCTATATATATATATTTATATATATATATATTTTATATATATAATATATACTATAATCAATATTAATATTAATAAATTTTATTATTATTTATATATATTAAGAATAATACTATGTAAATATAGTAAAAATGCTATAAAATAATATACATTATATATAAATATAATTATAATAATATTAATTATATAAATATATATATGATTATATTTTATATATATTATATATATAATTATATATATCTATATATATATATATATATATAGAATTATATATATATATTAGTACTAGATATAAATACTTAATATATATATATATATAGATATATATATATATATATATATATATATATATAGAACAACCAAACAGCCTAGTCAAGAAGCAGATGGTCCACAGCCTAGAAATACAATTAAGAAATAAATGCTACAAACGGAAATGAAACTATTAAACAGTCTATTACATAGCAAGTTCTCAACAATACATTTCGTAAGCCAGTTAACTAGTTTATATTGTCTGTTACTAATAATAAGAACATGACTTGATTTATGTTTTTTTAACCTAGATTCCATAATGTTTCTTTTCATAATCCTTGTACAAGATCAAATTTTCTTTGAATTGTTCCCATGGAGAAAGAGGGGGGTTGATGTATTTCCTACACGTAATCTATATTTGTTGATTTAATCTTGATGTCAACAGTTTGCCACTTTGACCAATATATATTTTTTGTTACAATCTCTACATGGAAGTTCGTATGTGAAACCTGATTGTAGATGGGGAGAATTCTTTATCGAAAGTGTTCTCACAGACTGACTATTACAAAAACAGCATTAGCATTAAAAACTTGATAAATTTTTGCCATAGAAAAATTCTATAGTCAAAAGGTAAAACCAGCAAATTACAATAATAAAAAGGTTGCACATGGTCAACTGCATAAAATGTTTCCGTAACCTTTCTTGAAGCAGCATCAACTAAATATATGGGGTATTTGAATATCATAATCTTTATCATAAATCTTGATAATTTCGTCTTCAAAAAATTCAGGACAACGGATTCTTCATGCTCTTAAAAACACTGAAGAAAATGCAGAGTATAACTTTCAAATGATGATTGAATAAAAATGATGTATGAACAGCATTTGTAGTGAATCTGTTACCGTGTTTATGCACACTTACATGACATCTGAAAATGGTAAAATGGACATTTTCTCTTCTTCCTCGTGTGAATTTTATAGAGTGAACTAGCCCATTGAACCTAATTGAAAATCAGTTCACATTCTCACATAATGTCGTCGACATACATAATCCAAAGAACATTCGCGGGTAAAATACTTTGTAAAAGTTTCTTTTCGAAAAACTCCATGTTAATGTTGCGTAAAAGCTGTGACAGAGGGTTCCCCATCGCCATCCCAAACTTTTGCTCATAAAATTTACTATTGAAACTCAATATACATTCCTTAATACACAGTTTTAGTAACTAAGAAGGTGTCATTTGGCAGAGAAACTTGGTAGTTACCCAATTCATCGGCTGAAAATGTTATCAGGTCGTTAACGGAAACTTAAGTGAAAAGGGAAATTACATAAGAGCTAATCATTTAAATTCGTAATGAATGTTACAGCTTATGAGACGGTTTACGAAATCAACATTGTTTTTTTTTTTAATGAAACCCCTGAAAATTTTCCCCAAAAGTGGTAACAATTCACTGACAATCCACTTCAACAAATGATAAGTTCATGAACCTACAGAACTAATAATAATAATAGGCCGTACGGGGTTATTTTGTTTGTGAGTTTTAATAAGTCCATAAAGATAGGGCAATGCACACACTACAGAATTTCTTTATTAAATCATCTTTTCCCCTGAACAATGTTTTTTTTTCTTTTCTTTTTTTTAACTACTTTTAACTTCGGTTAACTTATGAAAATATATTAACTCCCAGGTAGAGCGAATTGGGTATTAAAGGACATTTTGTGTGTATGTATGTGTTAAAAAGCAATGAATTAGGTACATGACTGCTGTAATAAGAATAGTGGGCGTTCATGTTTAGTACTCCGTCCAAACTTGTGCCATCCTATCTTAATTTAAAGACGGGAATACCATAGAGAGGAAATTGTCACCCTCGAAAGTGTTTACCCATTTGGAAAATATTCTCTCCCTTTCACATTTATTTGTCATTTTCTCATATACGCGAATTTTTGTTTATTTTTATTTGTTTTTATTTGTGTTTTTTTTTAGCAATCCTTTTTTCGTGTTCCGTGTGACACACCTAAAATGCTGTAGAAGAATAACGTCAGTAGTCGTAAAATTCTTTTCAATTACTCGAGCGTTTTTTGTTTCTCGTGAAACTTGTTATTGAGAATCTTGATGAAAATGCCTCTTATTTTCCTCCATTGGGATTTATATACTTTGGGAAATCTTCGTGGGTTAATAAATGTATTTAATAGACTTGGCAACACGAGAGAGCCATAGTAATCTTCTTGTCTTGAAACTTTTAATTGGAAAGTCGAAAACGAATTATCCACTGCCCCCCCAACGCCCCTTGACCATAAGATGCCTCCCCCGCTTCCCCTTCCCCCTGCTAGGCTAAATAAGAATGCATTTTACGGGACTGAAGATGAAAACGGTAGTTGGCAATGGTTAACATTGCCTTGAACCTCGGGGTGCCAACTGCATGCATGTCATGTTCCGCAAGGGACCTTCAAACCCACCTAACCTGCTGTGCATCTAAGCTGGTCCCCCCCCCCCCCCCCCCCCCCCCCCCCCCCCCCCCCCCCACCCCACACCCACGCCTGGGCAATATTGCTGGAGGCCATAACTGTTTATATAGGTCCCCATGGCGCACACAGTAATGCACTTCTCCCGTTTTTTGTTTTTATTTCCCCTTTAAATGGCTTCAGTTTGTCGCTTTGCTGACGTCAAGCAAGAGGAGTTTGTGATTCTGTGGAATTGCTCCCTGTACTTGACGGTTGAAATGAGTGATTCCCGTTATCTGGATGCCAGCAGTGTTTGCCCTCTGAATGCAGCCAGTGAGTGAGTGTTTTGCGGGCAACTGCTTTTGGTGTCTGGCCTTCTGCGGGTGTGGCTAATCGACTCCTTTGCCGGAGGGTGTGCTCGAGTCGACTTTCCTTTCCTGGAGAGTTTGTTTTGCATTTCAAAGTATCCCGTATCTTTTATATTGCGAACCTTCCCTCAGATCGCATGACCTTTGATCTAATTTCATAAGAACGTGCACATATGAAGTTTTGGTGATAATCTCACACAAATTCGAACGGGACAATCGTCGGATATCTGCCATTTGATTCACAGGACGCAATCGTGACTGTTTATTCTTGAGGTCCAGGTGACTAGATGCAGCAAGGAGGATTACGTCATCGCATTGCATTTGGAGTCACCTTTTACATATAAGTCAACATGTAACACTGAGTATTGATGCGCAGTCAACTTTTTTTTTTTTTTTATCTTGGATGGGCTTCTTCCTGTCTTCTCTCTCGTTACTAGGTTGGCTGAGGTTATCATGAGCCGGTGTCTTAAAAGATTGAATCTATCTAGTACGTTTCTTTGATTTTTTTTTCAGCTGATTTGTGTTGAGGCAATGATCCGTTAGTGAAAGAAGAACGAGTTTGATTTTTCGAGGTATACGTGATTTGATCGCAATCTGCCGCACGCCAGTCGACCCGATTGTGAATTAAGAGATAACTATCCTAATCACCGCCCTTCAGAGGTTATATGTATATATACACACATATATATCCGTGTGTATGTATGTATGTAGCGTGTGTTGGTGTACTGCGCACTGTCGCTGTGTTGTGAGCATTCGAAGACGACCTGGTCGTTGTTGCTTGCTTACGTACCAAGCCTGTACATCCCCTGTGGTTTGGTCTGCTTGCGGTTGTATCATTATCATGTTCTGCTGATCTCCTGGATCCTCTCGCCTCACCCTTTTGTACTGAGCCTCTGCCAAGAAATTGTGTCGTTTGTTTACCGGAGGCAAATCCACCCACCGCAGTTCAGGCTCTAAAGGGCCTTTGTCATGAGTTCACTCTTCCGGAACGCCTTTAAAGAGGTCCTGGTTCTGCCTGCAGGAGGAGGCGGAGGCGGAGGAGGGAGAGGAACATTGGCTTCTGAGTTCCAGACCCTTGTGTAGTCATGCACTGCTTTTTTTTTTCTGAGGATGTTGGTTTTTCTCCTTTGTCGATGTACGTGCTGTGCTTTTTCCTCCCTTTGGATATGCACGATTTTTCTGCGGTTATTTGGATAATACTGGGTGGTTCGCTTGTGCAGGTCGTTGGTGACGAGTGCTCTTTTCGTTGTGACTAATCTTCTTGGCTTCCATACTGTGTACCGCCGTCACAGCCATGAGCGAGGAAAGCTCTCTGCGGCGGCGACCACTCATCGGCATTTTAATCTTATTTTTATCCTAAGTTCATGAAAAAGCATATGTTACGGATTTCATTATTTTTCCAATCGTACCTCCATTCTTCCTTCAGTCCCTTTTGCCGTTTTGCTTTCTCAGCCACCTCAGGTAACACTAGTGTCCGTCCTGTAGGTACATAAATAATCTATTTCACTGACATGTCAGTCTCAACGTTTTGGTCCCTTTGTCGTCCTGGTTTTAAGTGATGTTTACGGTTTCGTTGATTTTGTCATATATTGATTGCTATGGCGTCAGTAACCCTGATAGTTGTAAAATCAGATGATCTACGTCCTACATGATATTCCCCCCACCCCTTTAGAAAAAAAGTTCCAAGTGACCCAAATATCATCAATGAATTTGAGTTTATGTATAGGCTACTTGGCAAACAGCTGTATTCTACTTAATTTAATTACAAGGATATCCATGCCGATTCTTGGCAGTGATACGTAAAGTTACCTTATTTGCAGTCTGTTTTATGTCCATGAATCTCATTGCCATTGCCAGAATTTTAATTCAGTCTAGTTTTCGTAGTACGAAATCTTAGTTCCTTCCTCATTCAGCTGTCGCTGTCGTCTGGCATATTTATAAAGTGTTTCTTGACAGGAAAATGAAAATGTTTTCTTTTTCCATAATTGGTTGAAAATTCATTAGATAATTGCTCTCTGAAACACACACACACACACACATTTGTTGCCCTTGATGAAGCTCAAAGGTGAAACGGGGAAACTCATGGTTTATTCGAACGGAGATGTCGTCACTTGCCTGACGAAATTAAATTTTTAATTAACTCACACAGATCAGCTGCATTGCAATGCAAATGAGGCGTGCCATATTTAGTAACTGGCTGAATAGTAATTGAAGTCAATAATAATACTAAAAAATTGTCTAGCCTAGTCTTAATTGTGTAGTGTTTCAAGAAGCTAACAGGTGTTCGCCCACTTTAGATATTCAGGTTACGTGAAGATTTTGCCTTCACTTGTGTGAATGAATAGAACGGGGTTAGGGGGTAGGGGGGTGAGGTAGCTTCCAGTTTGAGGTCTTTGCCAAGGCCACTTCTCTCGTGATGTCTCTTTTGGCTCGATCATAAAACTTATTATGGCGCTGCATACTCCGTGCTGCCTGGGGACATTCTGCGGCCTCTGTTTGTTTCTTTGAAGTGTTTAGGTTCTCTTTCGTTATGTTATTTACTTCGCAATTTGTTGCTTCTTTTCTTTTTTGTATTTCGTGTTTTTTATAACACTTGTTGCTCTATTATTGTTAATTTTATCATCTTAACGTATGTCTGGAATTTCTGTCATCTGTATTCAGTCATTTTTATTTTTCGTATTGTTTCGTCCGTTGCGTTCAGTTTCCTTCTATGTTAGCACAGCGGTTTTGTGTCAATCTTTTTAATTCATCCTTTTGTGCTGTGTGACCTTCCTTCCTTGTTGCAATGGCCTCCTCCTCCTCCTCTGTTAAAAATTGCATTAGTTGGATCTGATTTTCTCCTCAGGAGTTTATACTGGGGACAAGTATTAGGTCTGAAATTGGCCGTTTCCTCCCAGCTTTCATGTCAGGCCCTTTTGTATGAAGGAAGGCGCTAGAATCTCTCTGGTGGGGGATTTTTTTCTGTTGCGCCCTCAGACTGTTAATTTGTAAAATAGGGATTGTTCATAGTTTTTCTATATGTTTTGGGATTCATTGATATGACGTAAGTTAAAATAACTGCATCAACAAATAACGCAATGAGCCCTTTTGAAGACCATTCCAAGAATGATTATATATGGTCGATATCGTACGAGCGCACCTGTTAACACATTTTGGTTTCTTTAATTCTGCCAAACGCGCACGTCCGCACTGTTTGTTTTCACATTCTCATCTGCTACCAGGTCATACACTTATATTGCTTTTTTATATTTATAGCATGGGAGCGTACGTTAATAAGCTTTTTTCCGATCTCGTGTGTACACACACACAATATAACATGTGTACGTACGCACGTATGTATGTATGCAACATTTTAATTCATTCATTCATTTATCTCGCTTATCTTAAGAGACGTTCCCAGACAGAACCTCCCTGACACCTATAGTAAGGCGAACCAACTTTGGAAGTGAGAGTAGACTGGTCATCCTTGTCCGGATGAGGCGGTTATGGGTGACCATTTCCTTCCGGATGACCTTCCCCGGTGCCCCGCGCCCAGTGGCATCCCACTTGACCAGATGTTGGTGCTTTTCTGTGTATGGCCATTCCCTGGGTTTCCCTGCTTAGTCTTTGGTGTCCGTTTGACACGTATGCACAGGAGGATGCAAGTGCAAGCGTTAAGAGTTCTACGAATGCAGCGTAGTACGAGGATTTCGAAATATTGCCAGTTGCACGGTCTTATATTTCTGGGACTTTGCTGCTTTTGTTTATTTATTTAATTTTCTTGGCTCTTTAAAACGTCGCGTATTCGTTATTTGGGGAAGTTCCTGCTTTTTAATCTTCTTTGTAAATCAAGGTGTTTGGCTTATTGTGTGTAGTGTCAGGGTTTCCAATTCATCAAGTATATTTACTTATTAATGGTATCTAGCAAAAGACATTTGCATTCCCAGCCTTCAGTAACAAGAAACATATGAAAGAAGACGATTTACATTACAAGAAATCTCTCTCTCTCTCTCTCTCTCTCTCTCTCTCTCTCTCTCTCTCTCTCCTCACCACACACACACACACACACACACACACACACACACACACACACACACACACACACATATCTCGCCTTTGTAGTTTCACTTAATTATAATTCGGCAACACACTATCAAGCCATGAAGGGCTGGGTCTTATAAGCTTTGACATTGGAGAATCGGCAGTCGCTCGGAACTGGCGATTGAAAGTTAGTGTATTAAAAACCATATCACCTTGTTTTTTGTTTACTTTATATATATATATATATATATATATATATATATATATATATATATATATATATATATATATATATATATATATATATATATATATATATATATATATATATATATATATATATATATATAATATATATATATATATATATATATATATATATATATATCTATATATATATGAAAATGTGTGCATGCATGTATAAGGACTAACTGTAATATTTTGTATGTCGACTGAGAGTTTCAAACGATACGTGAGTAAATCTTATATTTAAAAGTGATTTCATTCAGCGGAAAGTGTTGCGTCAGATTATGTCCTCATTACCACGTGATACCCAGTTTTGACGTGTTCGGGACGTCATTGTTATGTCATTTGATTTCACAACTCCAGTTCATGTATATTGACCTTTTGGGAAAGGTCACTGGTTTATTTCAGTCATTTCAAGAGTGAGTCAGAAGATTTCAGGATGAGTAAAACTTTAATCATTTGACCCAATTTTTAAGTTTTGAGACAAAGAAGTAACTGTTTACATTTAAAACTAAAAGTGAAAGTGTTTGAGAAGTAATATACCGACGTTTTGAGTGCAAGAATTTATTTATTTATTTATTTTTGTTAAAGGTTTTTAAGTTTATGGAATAAGGGTGTCTGAAGGTAACGAGTCAAGAAGAAAAATAGCTGCAGAAGTTGTGTGAATGGTCACTGTTAAAATTCTGCCGACCTGGGCACCCAGCTGATTGTCAAATGTGATTGGTCACAAGTCATTCTGAGAGAGGGAGAGCTACACTTCTGGAGCAACCGCCTCTTAAGCTGATGAAGGCTTATTTATACATGTGTTGTTATCTAAGATATTATAATACCCTTTATTATT
>NC_061100.1:46211950-46234450 GCF_015104395.2 Macrobrachium nipponense
CTCCTCCTCCCCCTCTTCCTCCTCCCCCTCCTCCACTCCCTCCCCACCCCTCGCCTCCCTCCTCCCCTCCACTCCTCCTCCCTCCCTCCTCCTCCTCCTCCTCCTCCTCCCTCCTCCTCCTCCTCCCTCCCCTCCTCCTCCCCTCCCTTTTCCTCCTCCTCCTTCCTTTTCCTCTTCTCCTCCGCTCGTCCACTTCTTTTCAAGCCTGGAGAGCAATCGCATCAGCTTCCATTAGAACTTGGAAAGGATAATTGTCATTGATTATAGGCGCCGTCGAGGGACGGGGAAGGGGAAGGGGAGGGGCCTGGCCCTGGGGAAGAGTAGACTCTGTTCGAAGCGAGAACTGGAGTTATGCTAATGAGGAAGTTGCATAATTAATTAACTGATAGATGAATGAATAAATTTCGGATACGCCTGGATCGTTTACTCAGACTTCTCCAGGACCCCTCGCGCCTCTATGCACCCCTCACCCCTCTGCTATCCTTCGTAAGGGCCTGGCATCATTGGAAAAGGGGTTTCGATTACACTAGGCTGCAGGGAATGGCGTGCCAAACCTGAACAAACGAAAAATACCAGTGATTTATCGAAGTGTTTATATTCTCCTCTGTTCAATCTTGATGTAACTTTTTTATATTTTAACTTTATTATCAGGCTTTTTCGGTATATTCAATTCTCTTCAATGTTTTGTTTATTAATATATAATTTTCCTTGTTTCAGGTATGTGAGAGTTGAAACAGCATACATCCCACACTACAGGCACGCGAAGATTAAGTGAGTTTTACGAAGAATTGTAGAGGTCTTGACCCTGATGACCCGAATTGCACTGGCAGTTGATTCACTCGTTTAGCTTGCTTAGCTGAATATTTTTCTTTAGTCTGACTATGTTCACGGTCATAAACGAGATTCGGGAAACTTTTCCTTTCCCTGTCTCTCTTAAGTATATTGTGGGGCATTGAGGGCCGAAGGTCAACTTATTTTCGTGATATGAAGACGCTGAACAACGGACACGATCCTGACACGAGGAAAGTCGGTTTCTCTGTAGTGTGGCACAGAATAAATGAGGATGCCACGGAAGAGAAAGCCGACTGCATCCCGTGATAAAGTACCGACCGAGGAGAGGTACAGACTTATAACAGGATATTGAGGCATCCCAGTCAAGCCGTCTGAGAGCCTCCTGGGTGAGTGGTAAAGGAAACGAGGAGATGAGTTGTTGTTGATGAGTCACTTGGCGATGATCATAGAAATTAGATTTGGGAACAATGCGATGTATAGACTGTTAACTCGCAAGGCAACCTGAAAGGAATCTGTCTGCATGACTTTAATTGAGGCAGGATTGGCGTATGCGTATGGTTTCAGTGCAGTTGTTCCCGTCATGCCTGATTATAATGCTACTTTTTGAGAAATGAACAAAAATATTCCAGAGCAAAGAATTGAAAAGTGTGGCCAACCTAAAGGGGGCCACCGCCGCTCTCTTTTTCGGATACCGACTCTTGTAGCCCACCCACCACCAGTGTATGTACAGCCACAATTTTTCCTAGAAATTTGGAATTGGAGTCTGTATAATTTTTCCCTTGGCTGCTGTAACTTATGGGAACAACCAATGGGTAGATCCAGTCTCCCATGCATTGTGCAAAAAAGAAGTGTCATGCAACCATACCTACAATTAGCCAATAAAGTCTCCTTTAAACTATTTTAAATCCCTGAAACGCTTGAGAAATAGCGTACACGAAGTGTTTGCTGACGTAGATATTAGCGAAGCTATAAAAATTGAAAGCAGGAAAGATGGGGAAACGTAGCAGATATTTTGACATCTCATTATGAACTGTGGAGGCCGACGGGACTTAGAAATTAGTGCAGTATGGAAATGAGCACAAAGGGGAAAGAATGAAAAAAGAAATCGGAGATTGAATCCAAAGGAAGCTGCAGCAGACTTCTAGGCTCTTGAAGAATGGAACATTGTCGCCCAAGTCAAGGAACGGAGATCGAATAAGCTGCAAAGGCGCTAGGTTAAGTGGCGAGGAAGTGGGGGGGGGAGTTTATGTCGTTGAGTCAATGAACGTGCTCCACTTGGAGAGATGCAGTGTATTGCCGTGGAGAAGTAGGTCAACAAAAGGCCCATTGATGGATTTGGACATCCTGCAGTTTTACATGTCTATGATTCCATGTTTCCTTTGATTTTATATAGAATATTTTCTACTGGTCTAAGGATAGGAAATTTCTCTCTCTCTCTCTCTCTCTCTCTCTCTCTCTCTCTCTCGTCTCTTAGTTGCCGATGTAGAGGGATCACATATATTATTCAGCTAATTTCCTTCTTCAGTTGTTGTCTTAAGAGCCCGTGAGGCTGTAGTGCAGCTTATTTAGTAACTTCCTGTCGCCACCATAAACTGCTGCAGAATTGCCCTGTGCCGAAATCCTTTTTCATTCATGTATCACTTTCATGCAGTGGTCTAGTTTCTTCGAAAATTGCGGCTGGTATCTCACTATTATTCTTATTAGTATTAGCGTTTGATTTTTTCTTTGATTGGTCTCCACCTGCCTCACTTCTTTCTGCGAATGTAGGGCGTTCAATAACGGTTCTTATTGGGAGAGAGAGAGAGAGTTATTCGTAGGTTTCTAGTATTCTTTCTTTACTTTCTTCAATAACCATAGTTTTTACCGAATTATTTCTCTTGTTGATTTTCTTTCTTCATCGGCTTGCTTAATAACTTCTCTCTGAACTTGAAATAACACTTTTAACGTTACCCCAACGCTCTCGTCATACAGGTTCACTCCTTCGAGTTTTATTGCACTTCCTTGCTGTAAGTATTGATTGCATGTGTGTCTCACACCGGGTTCAATTTTTTGGTGGTTGAATGATCGAGTGGGTGTGATCTCCTCGATGTCGGAAAATATTTCAGCTTAGGAATGTGGGTCATTTGCATTTAAGGTTACTGATAATTGTGAAGTAGTTAAAATATAGGATTTAGCAATGAGAAACAATGGAGATTGGAACAAAATAACGCAAAGTTTTTTTTTATTTAACCTGGCGTATGGACCTTCATTATACAGGAATATACTCATTTAGAATTAATCGTTGACCATAGCAACGTTTATTACTGAAGTCCTGAATAGCGAGGAATTACTCAGAGCTAAGTTATTCTTTGCTTTAGTATTGTATTTTTTTACTCTTTATCTTTTGCACAAAGACATTTATTTTGTGAAGGCCTTCTGCTGAAGCTTTTTATGATTTCGCAAAAAATGCTGTCATCCTCTTTTAAGTGTTTTGATTTAGTTTCCCAAGTAGTCTTTTTCTCCCAAGACTTGGAAAAGTTCTGAGCGGGTCAGGAGCTCTTCTGATATTGGATTTAAGATGGTCAGGAAGACCCACTTGAGAGAGAGAGAGAGAGCGAGAGAGAGAGAGAGAGGAGAATGAAGGGAGAGGAGAGAGAGAGAGAGAGAGAGTTTACACCGTTTCAGAATTAAATTATACTGTTCCACTGGTACACTCTACCTATAGATAGATGGATAGATAACTGTTTAGCACAGACCTCTGCACAATAGTATTTACATTAAGTATATATATATATATATATATTTATTTATTTATATTTATAATTTGGTTCAAAATGCAGCAACTTCAACCTTGAAACAATATTTGGCGCACGTGAACAAAACACCTGTGAATCGACACTAGTACAGAGACAATAATTTATGTATAATTTAAATTTGGTTCAAATTGCGGCACTTCAACCCTTTGTTACAATATTTGGCGCACGTGAACAAAACACCAGTACAGACACAATAATTTATGTACAATGGTACATATGCCGTTTTCAGTTCTACCTAACGTTAGCTTATTTGCAGTGGTAACATTACACCTTTGTCGTATTTCAAAACAAATTGGGGAACTCGCGGTTGCATAGCTTCTGTCTGAACCTGGCCACAACCTTTTCCTCCATCAGAAGTCGTCATAACCTCGACGGTTCGAGCTCCCTTTTTCAGCTGCAAGTGAATGAGCACTCAGACGCATTTTCGTCCAGGATATACGCTTAGTTTCATTAATTAAAACTTATCTCTTAATGTAAATGCTATTCATACAACGCACTCAGGATGAATCGACTTGGTTCCAAAGCTTTTTTTAGCAAATCATATAATGAGGGTATTTAACGTCGTCACTGTAATGGCAATTGAGGAGTTAACTTATTTCGATGTGGATCTTTCCTAGATAGTAACCCCAACAAAGTTCGGGTGTCGTTATCTTTATGATCGTTAGTCTTTTATTTTTTGTTACTGTAATCCCCAACGGGCTTGTACTAAACACGCCGCAAAGGTGGAGATATACCGGGTTAAACCCCTTGGGGGGTCACTATCTAGGGAAGATCCCTCGATATTGCATCCATTTGTAGGTCGTCATGCATGCCATAACTATAAAACAAATTTTTTTTAGTTTTGCTCTGAGCAGAGCACTCAGTGGAGGTAGACCCAGTTCCAACGAACACCATTATTAGCCGTCTTCCCGACTCCCAAAAGCTGATTCAAACTCCACGTGTGTTGTTTGTGCATGGTTTTTATATCTCCATTGAGCCATGTTTCACACCGTTACAACAATACAGCCATGAAGACGGCGTCAAAGGTATTCCCGTTAACTAAGAATGGAACATCGTTATTTCTTTTTACAAGAGATACACTTGGGTATAACGCATATTATTTTTTGCTAGTATTATGATTGTAGTTGAGCGTGATTGTCATTGGTTTGGTGAAAGGACTCTGCAAGTAGGTCCACTGATGACAATAAGACTTCCTGATAGCATTCTCGTCCACTGTCGGTACCTTGTCTTCGCTGCTACCATTTCTAACCATGAGCTGTCTTATTTTGTTGGATGATATCTACAATTACAAAAAGACATACAAAATTTGATTTTTCTTTTCGTGTCATCCTTAGTTGTCGAAAACAGTAGAGTGACATCTATCAATTGCATGACATAAAACCATTTAGGGAAACTATCTGCCTGGCAGCCTTGTTTCATCATATGCATCATGTTGTTAACATTGCAGGTTTACAAAGTGTGGAATTTGGCACCGAGAAAGTTAATGAATATTGCGTATATTTTTATCGAATGTTTCAGGCTAATAAGTAATTTCTGGTTAGGCTAAGAGGGTAATTCTACCTCCAGTTATAGATACACCGCAAGTAATTATCCAGTGCAGCCCTAATCTAAGAGGCCAGCCAATCTGACCCTTCATAGGCCTATTGCCAAGGGGTCATTTGTTTTATTGTACCGTATTTTAGGCCTAACAGTTGATCATGCAGCATTTCTCGGGTTATCCAGCAACCAATTGGAAAGAAGGGAAGTTTATTTCTCTCTCTTTTTATCTTGTTTTTATTGTGCAAGTACTGAAATTTTTTAAAATCTGATCAGGTATTCCAAGTTCAAAAGATTTCATGGAATAAAGGAATAACCGGTAAGGTTCGTTTTGCGATGTTATGTACAAGTAATAATAAGACTAGATAAGGCAAAGAAAGAGTTACCGTAAAATTGAGAGAGAGAGAGAGAGAGAGAGAGAGAGGAAATAGGCCGTCTTAAGTGAACATTAGGAGAAACTGCTGCAATTGAGCGGAATGCTGCTGCTTCCGTTGCCTCTCATACCTCTCATTTGGCTGTGCTGCTGCTGCTGCTGCTGTGGGGCTCTGCATCTTGATTTGCGTGCGCGTGGACGCGTCTCGCAAGCAAGCCTCTTGTATTCAGCTTTTTCCGTTTCACCCGAATGGAAGTCCATGCAGTGAACTCTGTTTGGTTGGGTAGTCGTCGTCCTCGTCACCATCGCCATGATGTGATGTTTGTCATCATTTCAAAAGGCTCTTAAGTGGCTGCGCCGTGAGCGCCGGAGATGAGGTCCAATTGAAGGGAAAAGGTTAAGGCGATGATGAAGTTAGTTCGCCCTTGCTAGGTCGGCCATCACCGTCCTGTGACGACGTTCTTGAAGACTGTTATTCACGTCGAGGCAATTCGAGGGAGAAGCATTTCTGCCGTTTCTTCTTTTTTGGTCCTTTCTTATGTATAAACATTTATTTGGTAGGACTTGCCCTCATTGGTTCTTATGAGGTTTCATTCCTTCCCTCGAAACGCTGTCACGTTTTTGCAGTAAGCAGGATATGAATTTATATAGTCATTTATAACTCTGCCATGAGACTTGAGGTAATCTCTCTTTTTCCGTCTTGAAATTTGCAACGAACCTTGCCATAGGAGTTGAGTAAGCGGTTGTCGTTCACTTTAAGATCCTTAAGTTAGAAGATTAATTATATGAAAGGATATTTGTCAAGAGTTTGATTTTGGGTTTGAAATGGTACCTAATCATCTCCGCAGTAGAAGAGTGGGATAAGCTAATGTTGAGCTTTTGTTTCTTTCTTTCGTTCGCGGAGGAAGACTTGATGAGGGTGAACCCATGTAAACTCATTTACGGGTCGGCGCCCCCTCTACTTGCGGTTGTCGGTGGAAGTTTGAGGATATCTCACTATCGAAATTATTATTTTTTAATCCTTGACGAATAATTGTTTCCTATTATTCGTAAATGAAAACATAATTATCGCTGAGTGTATGATGACTACTGTTAATACTTATGCGTATTTGTGCTCAACTCTTGTGCGCTCCTGTTGAGTAATGAAGGTTTTCCCTCATTCTGATGAAAACTATGACCATTTCCCCATGGGGGAGGGTAATGTTGCATACGTGATGCACAAGTATGTGCAACATGACCTGGCAGCTTCGTGATTGAGCCATAGCGACCGAGCATACACTGTAGCCCCCCAGATACTGCCCGGAAGTCACGAACTCGAGGATCCACCGGAAACGTAAACCCCTCACTTACAGGGGGTGGAAGTTTTAGCTTGCCAAATTATTAGTGGAATCATTTCAAATGTCTCGTAAGTTTCTTCAGAAAAAAAAAGTCTTGCCGTGGGTCTGGACACCATTATCCAAACGGATGTTCATTTATTCAGGCTTGTGGCGAGCTGTTGAATTTTTGAATTTAAAGTCGATAAAAAAAACTATATACTTCTGGTTATTTAATTATCGTGTGGCGTATTCCATCCTAATGATAGAAGCGTAATTGCGTTATTCATGTTTGCTCCTCGTAACTTCATTACGATAGTTTTTGGACCGTTGGAGCAGAATATATTACTAATTTGATTTTCCGTTGGCTGCCCTGAGTGTGGCTTACTGCTTTTGTATTTCTTTTTAACTGATACACATCGCCTGGACATACTTGATTTTGACACTCGTTAATCTTGTTAATTACTTGAAACGTGCTTGTTAGCCCAGGCTTTGTCACTTTTCTTTGTAGAGGTTATATGCTTGTCCTTACCATATGTTTGTGACTTATTTGCAATGTTTGTTTAAAAGACAGGTGGCATAATTATCATGTATGTTTGCAATAAATAAGCATGGATCATTCAGAACCCGTTGCGTGTTTGCGTTCTTTGTGAGGGAAGCAGTTGTTTGTGTGCATTCCCTGCAATTTTTCATCATGCAGTCATCTTGTAAGGACCTTTTCCATAAAGATAATGAATATAACTGTTTTACAACCAGATGTTATGACAGTGTTAGAGAGAACGGATGTTATGATGTTGGGAGGATTCTCTTCATTCCCCGGTAGTGTATGACGTCGTCTGGCTCGGCAGTTGTACTTTTTGTGTAAAGGGGGATTTCGCCTCGTCTACAGCTTCCGTTGTTTTCTTGTTTGTTTTTTCATCTTGACGGTTAGATTCAGAATCAGACCTTCACAGGTACTCGTGAGGTGTGAGTGCGGGTCAGGATGTTCTAACATGGACAGTGTTTCCCCACAGTGGCTGGGTAAAAAAAGATGACAGACAGACGCGTGATGAGGTGATGAGGTCATTGTAAACTTGTTTTTTCAAACATTGGAATCTTCGAGATATCCTCAGTATTTTCACCACCCATTGTTTTGGATTCCAGAGGTGGCATTAACATGACGCCCTGAACATTCTACGGCATTGCGATAAAAAGGTCGGGTTCGTGAGCCCATGTATTGGCATTCGGCGACAGCTGTTGAAAGTCCTGTAGGAGAGAGGGAGGGAGGAAGAGTCCTTGACGTGCCCGAACGCCGGAATTTAATTAATTCTGAGAATATCTGATGCTTACGAGTCTGGATTTCGATTCCTGTTGTGTTGCTGCCGCGCAAGGGATTACTTCGTTGAATCTCTCTCTCTCTCTCTCTCTCTCTCTCTCTCTCTCTCTCTCTCTCTCTCTCTCTCTCCAAAAGAATGTATTAAATAATAAGAAATACAGCCTTTTTAAACTGTTTTGCCTTAAGCACCATCTTGAAAGTCTAGTAACAAATATGAATTAGCGAAAGGTCAATTGAATAATGACAGAATTCGGATGATGCCCGTGGAGGGAGGACCGGGTTTGTTTTGGTGCGTGGGTGGATAAGTGGGCGGCCTCTGGCACCAGTGGAAGCCTGGCCCCTTGCAGCCAAGCCGCTGGCGGGCGTTTCGGGCCATCAGCTGCACGAGGGCGCTGATCAACATTCAGCAGACTTCCTCTTTAGAAAAGGTCAGCCATTATCAGCAGTCGGTTGGAAACGTTGACGTTTTGGTGGGTGGGTTATGACGTCACTGGAAGCCATGACGTCATGGTTGACGATTTATATATCGCGTTGATTTTGCACATTCTCGTGGGATCATAACTGCATCATCGAGAGCCTGCAAGGCTGTTGAAGGAGGAGGCAAGGATGACTTTCCTTGCACGAGGTCCTTCTACAGTTGTCTGTATAATTCAACAGCTGTTATAGTGGACTAACACTACTTTTTTTGTGTCTGTTGTATGATATTGGAGATCAGTTGCAATTATTATATTTGAGAGAAATGCTTTATCCATTTTGATTAATGTTTAGTTTTTCATAAATCGAAGTGCAGTCGATGATGAACATCCCTTCGGTTATCTTGATAATTGGCATTCATTTCAAAATAGCCAGAGTACACGCCCTTTAGATGTTATGGTTGTTTTTATTATGATGATGTTTCTCTATCTCTAAAAGAGTTCCTCTATCGGAAACAAATATGTTGCTCTTGGGGGACCTTCTCTCTTTGGATTCGCTCTGGACAAAAAAGCTTTCAGTATTATCGGCTGGATTTTTTTTATTTTCTTTTTCGTCTCAAAACAGTTCTTAGATATTGGAAATCTCGACTTTTTTTTTTTTTTTTTTTTTTTTTATATAAAATGACTAACTTGAATACAAATTAAGCCAGAGAGAGAAAGAGTAGAGGAGAGAGAGATGAGAAGGAAGGAGGTGAGATGAGGAGAGAGAGAGAGAGAGAGAGAGAGACGACGAGAGAGAGAGAGCAGAGGAGAGAGAGGTCCTTGAATAACAGCAGACCCAGAGTTTTTTTCATTGAAGAGAGGCATTAAATCAAGCTGATACTTAAGAGGAGAAACAACTTGAGGTCATTAATAATTCCGAAGATTGTCCGTTTAGACGAGTCTAAATTTAAAGTTTGTCACTTTTCCCATAAATTTCTTCTGTGCTACATAATAATTTTTATAGCCTTGTTCATCCTTTACGAAGTATGTTGATTGTTATTCGAACCTTATTTTTTGAGGGTTGTCATTTTCCTTAGGGGATGAAGGAAAGAACCTTAGCATGGAGAGCGGGCCTCGAGGTGCTCTTTTGAGGTCACCCAGCGACGCTTATCAGAGCGTGATGTCGAGGATGCTTAGATCTTTCGCTGCTCCAATTCAGGTGCCATTAAGTGCAGACGTTCGATATTCGCAGCCTCTCGAAGACGTAGCACAATGTGTGATGATGTATTGCAGCGTCACTTCGGTATTTCTCGTGAACCATTCTGATGATGATGTCGAGTGAAGAAGAGCGTGTGATGGTTAGTGCGTATTTAGGTTGAAAATGTTGTGATTTTGCTTCTTGGATATCTTGCGTATGGTTGACAGTATTTGAACATATCCATTAATATGCCCATTTTTGAGCTGTTACTGTAAACTTGGAGAATATTTAATGTAGGATGAAGTATGTATGACCTGATATTCAGAGACGAAGCCTTCAGTGCAGCTTTGAATGTCCCTCCAAGATTGAAGCCGGTATTGTAAAAATGACCATTTAGATTCTAGAGGCTTAGACTTGACAGAATATCGGGGCGGTAAAGATGCTATTTTTCTGAAGACTGAGGAACAGACACATTTAGCCAGAACTTTGCTCACAGGCAGCTCTCATCAAGAGGTGCATTGCCGTTATCCTGTCCTTTAAAGCAGTTTGACACAACTTAGAAAGTCTTCTTGTAAACCTTGAGGGCTGTAGCAGGGAAGTGCTTTCTCTCCCTCTCTCTCGCTCCGGTGTTGTGCTGAAAATCCTCTCACGTAACGCCTCATCAACGTAGCGCCACCAATCAGGTCCCTGAGGACAGTGGAAAGATAAGAGGTAGTCGGTGTTAGGGGTAACGTGCTCGTCGTCGTCGTCGTCTTCTTCTTCTTCTTCTTCTTCTTCTTCTTCTTCTTCTTCTCCTTCTTTTTCCTTTTAACAGAGTGGTTGAGTTAAAGAAACCTCTGTTCGGGAATTAAATGGTAAATGAGGAGGATAGGAAAGTGGTATAGCTGTGGCACTTGTAACTGGTGGAAATTGACACGTGGCTTTGATTGATTAAAAAGAAATCACACTTGTGAGGAAATGCTGCAGTATGCGTTATATTATTTTTTAGGTTGGAGACTTGTTGTTGCGTGTGTACAGCATTCGGAAATTGACAAAAAAAAAAAAAAAAAAAAAAAAGTGTAAGAAAGAGCAAAGTCTTTCACAAACTTGAGTAAAACGGTCTTTGCCTTCGAATTATTTCCACTTCATTCACCGAAGACTTTTCAAGTGTTAAGTCTGGAAATATTTTACCTGCTAATTGGGCAAACGGGGGATTTAGTTGTACCTCGTCGTAATCCGAAATTGGTATTTTATTCCTGAAAGGAAATGTTCGTAAAAGTAGTCTTTTTCTTTTAACTTGGCCTGGGAGTGCTACAGATTATTCGAAGACCCGAAATTTTGACAGATTGGAGCTATGGCCTGAATTTGGGTAGATGGGCACGTCGACGACTTACACTATTACCATACCTGCGAAGAATAACAGTAAAACATTTTATATCCATATATTTTTGTTTATACCCGGCCCAGTTTCCTTAACTAGGGTATGCGTGGCCGTAGGGGTACATTGAATCTTGTTAATGGTTCAACAACATTTATTAATGTTAATTTTCCTACTTTGTCACTCGATATACATTTTTTAATATTAGTGTTTATTTTATTAAACAGTTTTTTTTTCTTTTTTTTGTATTATATACATACATACAACGTATGTATGTATGTATGTATGTGGTACTGATGAAGTCAGCCTTTTCATATAAGGTTAAGTTAGTTGTTTTCGTTTATTTCCATATGCATCCTGTAAACTGCGTTTTTACACAGAACTATTCGTATGTATAAGTCTCAAGGGGTACGTGGGTGGTATTGCAGATCTTCAAGAGGTGCATAACTGACTGAATTTTGGGCAGCACTCATGGTAATGAAGTACCCATTTGTTAGGCTTGCCGTTGGCCAGCCCTCTCTTGCCACTAAACCGTGCATAAGTATGCAGAATAAAGGTACCTTAGTTCCAGCTTTGGGGTGGTACGAAGCTCCCCTTTCCTATATAGGAACTTGCAGGGGACTTGAGTCTAGTGGCACTTTCATTAACGTCATTTTTAACGATAAGGGCATTAAGCCGGTAATATTTGCGATAAATGAAAAATAAGCAACCTCTTCCGTATTGGAAGTTTTTAAAGTCGGTGGCCAAATTAAAAGTAGGAAACAATAAATACTCCATATCCTTAATTGTTATTTAATAGTGAAGAACCCACCATCCCCTTTCGGCGCCTTGTCGTGAATCTAGTGAGAGAGAGAGAGAGAGAGAGAGCGAGAGAGAGAGAGAGAGAGAGAGAATGGGTGGGGGGGGGGGGGGGATTGGTGGTGACCTTTCCGTTGTTCTCCATAGACGAATTAGGCAGAGAAAATTAGAGTGGAGTCTTATCTCTCTCTCTCTCTCTCTCTCTCTCTCTCTCTCTCTCTCTCTCTCTCTCAAGGAAAAAATTATAACAAATAAGACGCCAATTCGTCGAGCAAAACTTAGTGATCGTGCGCGCGCACGTGCAGACGGGAAGGCCACATATGAAATGCAAAGGCACATTCAGGGTATCAGACTGCAGAGTGTTCAAACAATTACTTTTTATTTAAGAAATCATTTCTGTTGGAGCCAGAACTGCTTTTAGAGATACTGCTCTTATTGCCACCCTTCCTCTTTGCATTATTCATGAGGCTTCATATCTCCCCAAATATCTTGATAGGGATTATACCAACTGCGTGACTAATGAGTTTAGGAGAGAGAGAGAGAGAGAGAGAGAGAGAGAGAGAGAGAGAGAGAGAGAGAGAGAGAGAGAGAGAGAAATCCGGTGTTCCAGGTGTTGCCATGCATTAATAAAGATGAAATCATGGCGGGTGCGATATTAAATGCCTTTTGCATGTGCGTTTTGCAAGGCCCCCGGTTGTCAGCTTGTGAAAGTGACATTAGGAGACTTGTATAGTATGTTTGTGGTGGTGTTAATGACTCTTCAGAATTTCGACGAGATATCTGTTTGGTGTCAGTCATGACTACTGCTACTGCTTCCTTCAACATGGGGATTTACGTGAAAATCATTGAACGGATTTTGAAGATTTATGCAAAGATTCGCATGTTTTAGACAATATACGATTACCTTCTTGTGTGACTGAGTCTGTCTTGAACCACGACTTTTCCGAACATATAGATGAATTATTTCCAAGATCGAACATATAGATAATTTTTAAGATCGAATAAGATACGATGAATATAGTATGAATTATTTTAAGCTAAGAGAGAGAGAGAGAGAGAGAGAGAGAGAGAGAGAGAGAGAGAGAGAGAGAGAGAGGGATGAAGGTTGAATCACGGAACTTGTAATCAAACCGAATGCTCTAACTACTGCGAATATTTTTGTGTATCGTATCTTGTAGTGTGACTTCCATTTAGCTGTTTTAATCCTGTCTCATTCACTTTCTGAAAAGAATGGTCAGCATAACAGAAAGAAATTTGTCTTAATATGAAATCTCCGCGTCTCAGCCCAGCCCGAATCCTGATGCATAGGCCACCAGATAGAAGAGACATTCATCAGCCGAGGTGACATAAGCTGGCTGGGCTGAACACGAACACTCGACCGTGGGGCAAGTATGGCTTCCTTGTCACGTACAGAAGTGAAAAAAGAAGTTGACTGTTAGATGAAGAGAATTGCAGTTCGGTGGGCTCGCTTACAATCCCCCCCCCCCCCCCCCTTCCTCTCCACCTACACCATGTGCCAGGCCACCCAGTCCGTACCCCTGCCATCTACACAGGCCCTCGGAAATCAGCCATCGAAGGTGTCATCCTTTTAGGCAGCCTCTTCCATGAGCGATCGACCCTCCACCCCACATTCATTATGAAACTCCTCATCGTTCTCACAGAAGGTAAGAGTCATAATGAGGGGTTAGCAATTCATTATGTCTCTCTCGCCCACCCCCACGGAGCGAAGAGCAAGACGGTGAAGAGGTTTTTCCCACATTTGGCGAGAAGATGATTGTGGGAATGATGATAGAAGAGCCTTAATGACGTGGATTTTTACGCGAGAAGCTGGAGACCCCCTGATGAATATGCATCAAGGCCATTCATTATTCATGGCCGAAAGCGCC
Source organism: Macrobrachium nipponense (assembly GCF_015104395.2). NCBI lineage: Eukaryota > Metazoa > Arthropoda > Malacostraca > Decapoda > Palaemonidae > Macrobrachium > Macrobrachium nipponense. The sequence continues at coordinate 46,225,709 of NC_061100.1, forward strand.
CCCTTTGTCTAGGTCTGCCTAGGATGGGGGTGGGGGTGGTGTTGGTTGGTGTCCTTGCCTCGCTGCTTGGAAGGACTATGCGATTGCATATATTGCAATCGGAACAGAATGCCAAAGGCATCTTTCTGATGTGGATTTTGCTTCAGAATAATTGTTGGAAATGCAAATAAATACAAAGAACAGTTGCGTTCTAACTTTTCATGGAGCCTGAAAGAAATAGTCAATTTTTGAAGTAGTTATACTTCGAAAATGCAAGAATCTTAAAGTGTATTATTACAATGATATGCTTCAAACATAGTCACAATATGAATTTCAGTCCCTGCGTAAGTCTGCAACCTCTTAATTCATTTAACGGACAAGAAAAGAAGATTGCAGGTTTCAGTAAAAGGTTGGGTCGTGGACTTAGAAAGGGACCAGTAACTCTTCTTTTTATTTCTCTCATATCAAAATTGTTGACACTTTATTATCACCGTTTTTATCACCAGTCCTTTGTGTTTAGTCAGTCATTTTTAATTGAGTAATTAATTCATTTACAGGTTTTTATTTTTATTAATATTTAATCATTCTCACATATGCTTTGACAGCTACTTGGCTCTTATGCCTTTCGTGACTGATCCACATAAGTGTTCCCGATGTTAGTAATGATTCCATTTCATTTTATATCAATGATGTTTAGTGTAAAGAAATAGTTTCACTAATTTTCTCCTTATACTCTTTTTGTTTAAATGGTTGAAAGTCACTTTGAAATCAGTATTTTTATATATATATTTTTAATATAATTCATTAAAAAAAAGATGAGCTAAACGTATCTGAAGTGTCAAGGTTCTGATATTGAGAATGACCGAGAGGCTCCGGTGCTTTGGCGCGTCTTGAAGATTGTTTGATCAATACCTGCTGCACCGGAGGGCTCTCTCTCATGATTGATCTCTTTATAGCGAGACACCAGTGTCTTGAAGATTTTGCTGCTGTAGGTCGTTTGGTTGAGGATTCATTTATCAGTCGCCAGGAACAGAATGTCGGTGTCTGTGGCTGTTTGTTAGAAATTATTGAGGAACTATTAAGTCTGTGTGTACGTGCTTGTTGCATAATTACCTATCTTTATGTACCTTTCATTAATATGAGCGTTTTTACTGTTGTTAACCGAGTTTGGGTAGTATATTCTAAGTTGACATGGAGATGATAATTTTGTAATAAAGAATACGAAGATAAACCAGTTATCAAGGGGAAAGCGATTAATTGTCAGGTATATCGATGTTCTGTGGATGAGTTCTGTTGGTTGCACATTAAGAGTTTCTTTTTAATGGTGTCCTTTCATACCATTTATGTTACATGTTGAAAAGGTGCCTTTGCTTTTATGTAGTGCAAAGTATTTTTGCTCCATTTTCGTATTTCATTATACACAGCTATGACAGTAGTGCTAACGTTTTGGTTAAATAATACTTCATTCTATTATGGGAAGTGTTGGCTCATTCACTTCCTGTTGATCTTGTGTGTTTGAGGTTCTTGTGGAAGAGGGTAATTTTTCGCGTATTATGCATGTGTGTGTGTGTGTGGTGTGTGTGTGTGTGTATATATATATATATATATATATATATATATATATATATATATATATATATATAAGTACAAATGAAAAAGCCAAATGAATGAATTGACAAGGAAATATGGAGCATGATGTTGATGTGTAATAGATAGTAAATGGTTTAGGTTTTTATGGTGGAAGTAAAGCATGTGTAAGTTTGTAGGCAGGAGAGTGATTGGCTGGTTTAGTGTAAATGGTACCGAGACAACAGTATGTTAAGTTAGTTTTTTTTATGGATAGAATGATGCAAGAGTAGGTGTATTTTTATTGGCAAATTTGTGGGATAAGATGGTGGATTTATGCATGGAGTGCAAAATAACTAAAGTTAGCAGATGATACAGTCTTCAGAGATAGTGAATGTAAAAAGAGAAAGTTGAGAGTGAACATGAGTAAAAATAAGTAAGGTTGTGAGGACATGTGGAAACCAGGAATATGGAACAGTGATTTTTAGTATGGGAGCACAAGATTTCTATAAATATTTGGGAGAAGTGATTTAGGATAATTCGCAGGATGAGGAAGATGGATCACTTTGTTTCTGGTGCTAGCTTTTCAAGAAAGGTATACTTGAAATCACAGGGCAACTGGGGTGGTATTCTCATTTATATTAGCTTAGTTGGAGCGATTTATAGAAGTCAGAATATTGTTAGGTGCTTACAACATCGTATTAGCTCTATTATTGAGAAGAGAATTCCCTCTAAAAATCCTCATTTTGTCTTCAAGATAGCTCATGGTTTAATGTTGCATGTAAACTTGCAACCATGGAAAACTTGAAGTTTTTCTTATGAGATAGCTGAGAGAGCTTACAATGGAGGGTATGAGAGAGACCTTGCTCCTCAGTGGTGGTGACCGTAAACGGGGTGGTCTACCCTCAAGACATCTGGAGTTGATTCTAGCATGTCTGCCCTTGTAGGAGCTGATGGAACTTTTATATTGCCCTAAACTGAAAGCAGAACTTTTGGCTCAAGTCTTTGTAAGCAAACAGAGTGGTGATTTCTTGGTGTTGCCTGAGCATTGCTTTCCAGAGCATAAGTTGTGCTTAGTGGCCTTCAGATCTAGAGAAGTCAAAACTTTGCTTCTGGGGCTTGACAGTTTTGATGCCTTTAGCCCCAGCAAGATCTCTTCCTCTAAAGAACAAATTGATTGCACACGCCTATGATGCTATGCTTCAAGCTGCTGTTCCTTCTCCATGCCTTGGATCTGAGGATGCAGAATTCTTGATCAGGTTCATATTCGTGAGTAGATTAGGCTTAAGGGCATGATACTTAGCCCTTATAAAACTGAAGAATGATAGTCGATTCAGAACACTTAAGCCTTTGCATTCTAGATTTTGTATAAAGGTAAGATTTTTGGTGTAACTTTTGATAAAAAATTTACCTTTGAGAAGCGTATGCACAATATCGCTACTTCTCAAAAGTTGGTATATTGCAGAAGTGTTTTAAGTACTTCATAACGAAGCAGTGATATCTATCATTTTAAGTATTCTGCTCCTTGTTTTGAGTCTTGTTTTGTAGTGTAGTGTTCAGCTGCGGCTTCTCATCTCAAACTCTTGAGACAGTTGTATCATCAGTCAAGTTTATTTTGCTAATGTGTACTTGTGGCATAGATGTAAAGTGAATTAATTTTGTTTTGCTTCATCCTCTGCTCTCTTCTTTACCTGAAATTGATATTTTTGCTTGTTTTTGGCCTCTACAAAATGTAGAATATTTTTTTTAGTGCTGTCGTGGAGAGTTCTGATCTCCGAAACTTTTAAACGAGGAGCAAATTCACTACCACTTCTCCCGATTCAAATGCATTGCTTATATTGTCTGTTTCCTCATATTTATTTATTTGAACTAGTCAGTCCATTCTGATTTCCCTTTGGAGCCGTCTTGGGGTTACAGGATGTTGACGCTGTCCATAGGAGTTTTCAACTGAAAACTTTTAAGAAAGAAAGAGATACCAGGTTGTGTGCAAAATCTCGAAAGGAAGCTTAAAGTTTCTATGGAAACTAGGTGTGAAAGTGTGGAGGAATTATTGAACCAAATCTCTGATACATAAGTGAAGTGTGGATGTGTAGTGTGAATGAGAGGAAGAAAGTGAAAGCAGTAGAGGTGAATCAGTTACATAGCGTTTGCGGTGTGAGCAGCACTTGAAATGATTAAAATTGGGGAATTGAAGGAATAGTAGAAGGCTTATTGAAAATGAAAGGATGGGTCAGTGTTCTGAGGTGGTCTGGTCGTATATGGAAAGAATGGAGGGTAGCAGGTTGCTGGAAACTTATACATAATTAGGAAGTGTAGGTAGGAAAAGGACTTGTGTGAAATGGCTATTATCTTGAAAGTTCTGCACGGGTGTCCTGCATGATTTTGCAGTTTGTGTGAATGTTGCAGTGATTTTTTTTCTACTTGGGAAACACCCCAGTTGGGAAATTGCAAAATAAAAAATAAAAAACTTAAATGAAACAACCTTGAGTAATGAGGAATTATATGAATTGGTAGTTGAACTTGCGTAGTTGTTTTTGCCTTGAGAGCTCCTGAGAGAACCATCTGTTACTTGCATAATATTACATTTTATGGTATTCCCATTTCTAGAGTGTTGGGGGGACTGTTAAAAAGAAGAGACCCTCACCTTCCGACAGCCGGAAGAGGGGACCTGGGAGCCCACATCCTTAGATAACTTTTCGTGTGTTAGCGCGGAAATTAAAGTCCATAGAAACGCGAAAAGGCTTTTAGAGGGAAAATTAGCATAGCCACCCTATGGAGTAATTGCTGGTGGCGAGTGAGGAGAAGTGGGTTGTGGAGGGAATGTCTTGCACATACATCCATCCCTGGCTCTCCCTCCCTTCCATTCGTCTCTTGGGAGGAAGAGGGAACTGGCGGAGGGAGAAGAGCTAAGAAAATAACCAGATAATGTTCTACATGTTGAGACTTCCGAGGAACACACCAGTGAACCAGATTTCATGTATTTTTTACCTTTTTCTCTTCTCATTCCTGTTTGGTTAAGAGACGGACGTTTTTAATAGTGGAACGGAAATAACGCGTGAGCATCTAGGAAAAGCAGCACAAGATATCTCCACGTTGTATCTGGAATGGCGGATTGGACGAATGAGTTCGATACCGGTCTTGTCTCCAGATGTCTTTGTTATTTAAGAGATTTGAAAACCATTCATTTGGAAACCATTCAGTTAATTATGCTTGGGTTCCCCTCTGTATTTTGGTTCAAAAAATGTTGTCCCAATGTTAAAGTCGTTATTCCAGATTGCAGGACTTGACGGCAAAGTGTGGTTTGTGTGCTTTGCTTTTGGTGATAGTTAATAAAGTAAACCCAGAGCTTAATGATGCAATATCTCACACAGATTCTCATTCTCAAATAAAAGTACATTGCAGTTTGCTTGAAAATTATATTAAGGAAAGGAAAACTGTTAAAACGGATTCCTTAATGATAATTAGTATTTTTTTCTCAAGTATGAATTTTTTTCACTTTATATCCCCTTCCGTCTTTTAGTTGCAGTTAAAAGTTCATTTCCTTTATGGGTAAAAAAGCTTTTATTGAACAACCTGCGAACTTTGGGATGGGGAGAAATTTCGTGCCTCTGTGTTGGAAAAACAGGATATATACATTGATTGTGATCGTGGTAGAAATTGAGATATTGAAGCAGCGATACTGTAAGACATACTTCAATAGGTTTCATCTACGTATATATTTATTTGCCGCCGTATAGACTGACGTTTTTTCCTTTCTTTTAAATGTGCCTAAAAATGAATGGGAGACCGAGCGCCGTGTAGTAGGCAGGGATATGCCGAAGGCCAACAGAATATGCCTACCCTACGGCGAGCATACTGGTTAGGCACAAAAGTTGTTGCTAATAATAAAACATTAAAAACAAGTCTTAATTATTACAGGTAAATTATGTAACTGGAATGAAGTATGAAATTACGTGTAAATTTCTTCTCACCTTTAAAGGAAACTAAATTAAATTTACCATAAATAAACAACGTGTATGCCAGTCACGGTAACTCAAACTTTATTTATGGTAAATTTAATTTAGAGTTTTTTAAAGGTAAGTGTGAATTTACACATTATTTCAATCTTTATTCCACTGTACTCTCACAATATTGTATTTCATGTACAAAACCAGACATTCTTCCCTTACAAAATATTAATAAATGTACGATGAAACATACAAAAACATTTATTTTTTCCACTATACTTGTAAAAGAAGAGTGCGTCTTATGCGATGGTGCGTCTTAAACGTCGCTAGATACGTTGCAATTTTATATATATATATATATATATTATATATATATATATATATATATATATATAATTATATATATATATATATATAATAAATATGTATGTTGTATGTGTTGTATATATATGTATATATATATATAATATATATATATATTATATATATATATAACTATATATATATATATAGTATATAATATATATATGGGTATATATATATATATACACATAATAAACGGTGTAAATTATATAAATAAATAAATACAATGTATGTATATATATATTATATATATATATATATATATATATATATATATATAATTTACATACATACATACATACATACATACACACACATACACACATATATATATTATATGATATATATATATATTATATATACATACATAACATACATACACACACACACACCACACATATATATATATATAATATATATATATATAATATATATATATATATATATATACACATATATATTATATACATATATGTGTGTGTATTTATATATGTATTAATATATATATATAATATATATATATATATATATATATATATATATATATATAATTAATATATAAAATCCACGCAAGAAGGCGAGTGAAAACCGGAACTTTGTATCATTCTGCCTACCTCCAATCCCTTGCAACGAAAGGCCTTGACTTAAAATTGATAGAGTAATCGCTAATACCACGAGATATACAGGGTAGATTAATGTTGTCTTCAGTTCGCCAGGCTCTAACGAGAGAGAGAGAGAGAGAGAGAGAGAGAGAGAGAGAGAGAGAGAGAGAGAGAGAGAGAGAGAGAGAGAGAGAGAGAATTTAAGTATATTTCTACATCAGTCGTCAAATGAGAAACAAAATTCTTAGCCAGTCGTTCTTTCCTTTTAGCTTGGAGTTTTCTTATCTTCTGAATCTCGAATGAATCCGAATGCTTATGATTATATTCGGGTTCGCGATGGTAGGGATTAATATGCAAATGATGGCATTAGGTTAGGTCTCCTAATAAGGGTGGAAATAAAGCGTGATCATGTGGCTGCCGAAGGAGAAAAGTGGCATTTTGGGAAATGTGGTAGCCCAAAAAAACTTGTTAAAATGGGGGTTGGGGGTTGGGTAGTGGGATTCTGTACAAATGTTCCAGGCCAGTTGCTCTGTCGAAGGCAGGACTGGATATGGAAAATACAGTTGTTTACACAACAAGGGAGAACGACCATCCATCGAGTAGTCTCCACCAAGAGTTATCGGTACTGTGTTTATGAGAAGTCGGTTAACAGACAAACCGTCGATTTTGGGTTTGGCCTCGTGGAACTGGAGTTAAAACTATGTGAGAACATAAATAATACCAGCATTGAGATACCCTCCCCCGAAGGTGCAGGTATATAACACCCTTTTAGGTGCGCCTAAGCTTGTGATTTTTCTATTCACTTGTTAGGGTTCGTTATTGTGAATGATTGAAACAGAAATATGCATTATTTTTTATGACAGTCGTCAGATTCATTATGAAACCATCGTTATTATTATTAGTTGAAGTAATTGTAGCAGTGTGGTAATTTTGAAAATACAACTATTGTGAAGTACTCGCATTCCTTGCATTTATTGCCGTCCGTAATGAATTCGGTTTAGCGAGTCAGGCTCAGGGCTGTGTTTGTCTGTCAGATAGGCTTTGATGTTTTCCCTCTTGTTGTCCTCCTCCGCCGTCATTCCCTCCCCATCCCCCACTCCTCTCCTCCCAGCTTCTCATACTTGGAAAGTTTGGGAGAGAATTTCAAATGGTTGTGCGGACTCGATTGATGTGACTCGATACGCGTAGGTTGCAGTCGGTGAGAGGAAACTTTGCTTTTAGCTTCGTGGGTTTCGGTGAGGCTGTTTAGGTATTGTAGCCGAAAGTTTTGCTTGCCAAGTCACTTTATGCTCTTTACTTTTCACAAGTAAGAGTTATTAAGCTTCGAAATGGGGAGTCGGAAAATTTCCAGGCTGAGTTGTTTGAGCGCTAGTGTTTGTGAACGCGAGTGTAGCTACTTGGGCCACTTGGGCATGTGTATGGAAACAGGGTAAAGTATGAAGGGGCATATTTTTGCTACTCTCGCGAAACTGACATGATTTTGATTTTGCCACAGCTTATCAGAGGAAAAGCTTAACGAGGCTAACCGATTGTCGTATGTTAAAATGCATAGCCTATTGATCAAATTTCTCTCTCTCTCTCTCTCTCTCTCTCTCTCTCTCTCTCTCTCTCTCTCTAAAACACCAAGTCAGGTCGCATTTCCAGCTCGATCTGGCGCTTCGCATACGATTCCAAATATACGTCTGACATCGTTACTGTAAAATAATGTTGGTATGGTGTTGGCGTCCCACCTCGGAGGTCGCTGAGTTCGATTCTTGGCCATTCCATTGAGGAGTGAGAGATGTGTATTTCTGGTGATAGAAGTTCACTCTCGACGTGGTTCGGAAGTTACGTAAAGCCGTTGGTCCCGTTGCTGAATAACCGCTGGTTCCATGCAACGTAAAAACACCATAGCAAGAAAGAAAGAAACATAAAAAAGACCCCACATAAGAGATTGCTTCGAAGAGGCTATTCCTCATTCCAGTTGAGTCGATCCATACTGCGCCCAAGAGTTTCTGAATTGAAATGTTTTAGTGGAGGCGTATCGAGATCGATGGAGATGTTTCAACTGGCATACCGTCATTTTATTTGGAACTGTGTTTAATCATTCTGCCATTACTATTTAACCTATAAATATCATACATATATATATATATATATATATATATATATATATATATATATATGTATATATCTATATGTGGTGGTGTGTATATATATATATATATATATATAAATTCATTATCACTTATATATATCCAATATATTATGTATGTTCTGTATGTGTGTAATATATATCTATATAT
>NC_061100.1:46239450-46261950 GCF_015104395.2 Macrobrachium nipponense
TCCCCTAAACAAACCATCATCTTGCATGTAGAAGCGTTTCCCTCCATTTTGCTGGAAGGTGCAACTACCATTACTGGCCATTGCTCTCTTGTCTTGTATTCAAGGAGGGAGCACAGAGAGCCACTTTTATCGTGTTCCCAGTTTCATTTTCATTGTTAGAAGCTGGAGGACCTTCCTGGTTCCTACCGTCATTCTATTCAGGATTTCTCTCTCTCTCTCTCTCTCTCTCTCTCTCTCTCTCTCTCTCTCTCTCTCTCTCTCTTTTCATATTTAATAGTATGTCGATCTAAAGAATATATAATATAAAAGTACTTAATGTGCTTATAAACCACCGAGTGTGATACACGTAATTTCCATAATGTGTTAAAATGCTGAAAGTTAAAGACAGAAGTAATAAATAAATGAACTCGACGAGCAAAGAGGCTTCTTCCAGAGTTTCATTTGGGTCACTTCATGACCAAGACAATTGGCAGTTTTAAAGTCTCTTCTTAAAAGCTCAAGTTAAGTTGAACTCAACAGTTGGTCTCGCCACAAGTTTGCGTTTCTGTCTTATTGTTGGTTAAGGATGGCAGGCAGCTCGTGTCCTCCTTCTTAGGATCAGGGAAAGAAAGACAATGAAGGTCAGAGTTAGGGTCGATTTGTCATGGTTCTTGGTGTTGCCCAAAAGAAAGTTTGATGCGAGCAAGTATGGAGATTAAAACAAAAGACGGTGGAAGATGCGTGTCATTCTGAAGAAGGGAAGTTTGTATCAATGGTGAGGATGGGTCTCTCTCAGCTCTCATAATTATATGTGGATTCGACAGGTATGTGTATGTAGTATGAGCAGCAATGCACTTCTATCCTTGTTTTGCTAAGGTCGGCAACGCGACCTCGTTCTGATACTCGGGGTGTGTGTTCGAGTCCTGTTACCAGATATCAGGATTACTTCAGGTTTCTTGCATTTGGATCTCAGGCTTTGTAGTGACAAGCGTATCCAATAAGTGGGAAGAATTAGAGAAGTTAAGAGGGCATTGTTGCTACTACAATTACAGACACAAACACGTATATATACACAAGTTTATATATGCATATATTATATACATATATATATAAGTAAATTTATATGCATATAAATAGTGAGTGGGTTTGTGCATATATCTTTATTATATATAATTTTTTACAACTATTATTTTCAAACTAGTGAATCCCTTATGAGCTGCTTGTTCTGTAAATATTAGCTGCATGAGCAGTTTCATGTCCCAAGTTACAGTGTATTATTATTTATAAATAAAACTCAAAACGATCACATTCCTTCTGCTCCCTCCATGCAAGAAGACTCGAGTTTCCTAGACGTTTCTTTAATTAAGGTTCGCAGTCGTCTTTGTCGGAGCTTTAGACGACTTGAAATCCGCGTGAAATATTCGTTTCCAGGTCAAAATAAGAACCTGCTCTGAAGGAGGCTGTGGATGGAAGGGTTTCCACCTTATTGCAGCTTATTTGAGGCGAAGGTGTTTGGGGAAAACGTCATAAAGCCCTTTTAATCCCCGAGAGAGAGAGAGAGAGAGAGAGAGAGAGAGAGAGAGAGAGAGAGAGAGAGAGAGATTTGACATAAAGATCCGTTATGCTTCCTCGTTTAGCTTTTTGCAAGGTTATGAAGATTTATAGTGTGTATTTCACATAGATTGATAGTGTTTATTTCAAATAGATTGATAGTGTTGCAAAATTGTCTTTATTTGAAATAAACAACGTTTGTGTTCGTAGTAAGGTTTATTTACATACGTTGTAGTTAGAACGTCATTTTTGACGGTTTTGATTGTTATATGCGTGACCTTATATTGAGGTTTTGGTATGCATGGCAGTTTACGATTGTAGCATAATTTCTTCTTCTAGTCCTTTCAGAGTAGATGTGTGTAGTTTAGTTGCCTATGGTTTTGTTAATGTATTTTGCCCCCCCCCCCCCCCCTCTCTCTCTCTCTCTCTCTCTCTCTCTCTCTCTCTCTCTCTCTCTCTCTCTCTCTCTCTCTCTCTCTCCTGAAATTTAATTCCCCAACCGTTCTTCGTTGTAGGTTAGTGGTTTTTTTATTAACTTTTTTTGTTTATCCATTTTACGTGCTTTTGTTGTTTGTAGGTTACAAGGTTAATGCAGGCAGTAGGCTCTTGTTTTAGTATGCTGGAAGTCGGTATCCTGTTATTGACTTCCTGCCTTTGTTTTGGTTAGTGACACTGGAAGGTCTTCGGTTCACTGCTAAACAACAGTTTGAATAGTACGGTATATCTACTCATTTGTTCATATATTTGTTATTTATTTTTTTTTATTTTTATTCACTTTGGTATTGTCTTCCTTATTAAGGTAATGGCCTTCTAGCTATGTTTCTCATGAATTTATACAAATCTTAATAATTATGGTAGTGCTAAAACGTGTCTCTTTCAGTTACAAACGTATTTTGTTTCTACCAAGACCAAAAGGATTCTTGGCATTGATTTGAGGTTTGTGATGGCCTATGGGGGAAATTACCGACGAGTCTCATTGACTCAATGTGTTGGTGCCACAGGATTATAGCAACTTTATTTCCGGATAGTTTTTTGAGAATTGGCCCGTTTGGTCTGTAAGAGGGATCAGAACGCAAGTTTCCAAATCGATAAGAATGCTTTTCTCTCTCCAGACATGAAATGCTTTGATCTATTTTTATAGATCTATTTTATATATATATATATATATATATATATAGTATGTATATAATAGTGTATATATGATATATAGTATATGTAGGTATATATATATATATAATATTATATGTGATATATATATGTATATATGTATATCGTATATATGTATGTAGTATATATGTATATAATAGATTTTTATATATAAAATATTCTAGATATATATATATATACATATATACAATAACATATGTATATATATATATATGGATATCTATATATATATATATATGTGGATATATATATATACTATATATAGTATATATGTATATATATATATACATGTACTAGTATATATATGGATTTAAAATATATGTATAAGGATATATAGAGTATATTCATTATGTATATATATATGATATATGTATATATATTGTATATGTATGTATATGTATGTGTATGTATATATGTACACATACACATATATATATATATATATATATTACATTTATACATGTGTGTATGTGTGTATATATATGTGTATGTGTAGTATATACAAACATGTATGCATAATAAAACACACTTAATTTGCATGCATTGATTTTGGAACCAATAAAGTAACGGTCAGTTTCGTTAGTAAGAACCTTGCATCCTGTCGGACGCATTTTTTATTTATTTTTTTTTTTACATTAAACGGTTGAACGAATGTAATGTTCAGACACACACTGTGTGTGTGTGTGTGTGTGTGTGTTTTAAACCGTAGAACAGATGATGTTTTGCTGTAGCGAATTTTTTTTCTGATAGCTATTATTTGTGTTCTGTACATACATTGTAGTGTGAAACTTAAAGCACTGAGCATTGTGAACCAGAGGCTAATTTCGTTGTTCTTGTTTTTTTTTAAACATAAAATTCATATTCATTTTCTACAGTTAAACGAAGGTCATTGCAGCAGCACATCTTCCAATATTTAATCGGAGTCCTCACCATTTCTTTACCGTCCGATAGCATCATTATTGTTATTTATCACTTGCCATTTCCTCTCGCCGCTCGAACCCCCTGGCATTGTTAATGGGGTTTTCCCCAGTCCCCGTTGTTCCTGGGCCAGGGTAATTGTTTAATGAACGTTGGACATTGACAGAGCTTTGTCCCTTTCATTAATATTTATGACGGTGGTGGTGCGATGAATTTTTGTGCTCGATGCACCGGCCCTTTTATCATTTTAAACCATTTTCGGACTTCTGTTATTTCAGGAACCCTTTTCCTGTATATTAGTTTAGGATGAGATTGTAGTGCCTGGTGGGGTACGGGTCACAACATTTTGGTGAAGAGAGAAAGAGCTCAGATTTACCTCTCTCTCTCTCTCTCTCTCTCCTCTCTCTCTCTCTCTCCTCTCTCTCTCTCTCTCTCTCTCTCTCTCTCTCTCCTGAGGAAGGGGCGGTTGGTTGGTTGAATGGGGTAAATCCTGAAGTTAAAATATTTTGATTTGATTTAAAGATGTTGTGGTACGTTCTATTGGTTGCCTACGTTTTTATTTTTATTTTTTTCATGCGTGAATTCTTGGATATTCTGGAATATAACATGTTTTTTTTTTTTTTTTTTTTTTAAGATGGAGGATGCCATTGATATTTTTGTGAAATGGAAACTTTGTTCTTGTGCAGATATTAGATATCAAATGAATATTCTTGGAAAAGCATGAAATCAGAAATTGAGATTTGGACAGCAACTGATGTGGCTTTCTCGTTTCAAACAATATCGGTCTCTTCTGGTCTGGATTCGATGCTTTAATTTATTGCATTTTTCGATTTATTCTTGATAACAGTCTCATCCCCTTCGGTATTTCATCAACAGAACATTCCGCTGAAATGCTTCCTTGATCACTGAGCTCGTTTTGTACAGGGGACATTTCCATGTGGAGAACAGCGAGTCATTTTATTCAGACCCTTTTTCATATTCGCTCAAGAGAGTTGCTGGTCGATGTAGTAGGTTCTCCTTTTGATGCCAGAGTAATCATACGGTGGCCATATCATATCTGTCTGTGACTCCTGTTGTTCGTTTCAGCGCTTTGTTGCTGCCTCTGTGAGTTTTCCGATGCTGCAATTTACGCTTAATAGAAAAAGTGTTAAGTAATCTTACTGTGTTGGAGTTAATATTAATATTGGAGGTGAATATATATTTAAATGAGCAATCCATTTGGATTATGAAGGATTCTTTTCTCCTCTGGGCTATATTTAGTCGTGGTCAGAATCTGGAAGGTATCAACCAAGACATTGGTGTCAGTCTTGTGCGATTTCTCCCCCTTTATCACACCATAATTCATTATATCACTCACATCATAATTCATTATTCTTCTTTGCCTCTTCCAGTGTTCGTCATACCTCCATTTTGTCTCTCCGCTCCCAAGAAAATTTCCCTAGAGGTTTTAAACCCTCGGTTCCCTCACACTTGGCCTCCCCCTCCCCTCATGGCAACCCTCCGAAGGGGCCGCCGAGGCCCTTTGGATCTTGTCCTCTCGGTATTTTTAGGTTCTTTATGGACGACGGAAAATTGGGACGAAATGTCCGCAGGGCTTCGACGAAACGAAAACTGCTTCATTAGTTCGAAATGTCTTCGTGGGACGTTTTATTTGAAATCATAATTTTTTGGCGATTTTTCTTATTCCAAAAATATTTAATTCAGTTTACTACTATACCTTATTGTTGTTTTATTGTGGTTAAATAGTCAACACTCAGAATGTCGGCTCTTTTATATATTTTTTACGAGACGCCGCGTAAGCAGCTTGATAATTAAGGTACTACATGCATGGCCAACTGATCTAGAGTACAAACGCTAATGTAGATCATAGGTCTCGTTACATGATATCAATTTTGTACCCCACCCCCGACAGGATTGCTTCATCATTGATTATGGTTAACGAGCATTATGCGCCACCTCCCCTCCACCCCGGTAATATTATTCTTATTATTATTAGTAGTAGTAGTAGTAGTAATAGTCAGGCCTCCTAGTGCTCCTGCTTATCGTACTTTTATGAGGAAGCTCCTATTAAAAAGTTTGAAAAGATTTCTTTTTTAAAATTTATTTTATAGTAGATATAAGACAACAGAAGTGCGCTGGATGGCGGCAACGTGTCTGGTTATTGATTTATTGATAACCATATTGTTTGAATGTTTTCTGTATATGCGTGTCTGTATATAGTATATATATATATATATATATATATATATATATATATATATATATGTATACCGAAAACAAGGTCCTAGTAACTTTTGTTTCGTAATTAGTTGTAAAATAGAGCAAGTTAGAAAAATATTACTTGTTATAATGTTGGTCAGGGTGGGCCTTGGTGGAGTTTCCACCCTTTCAAAAAAGTCAATATAATGGATCAAGTAACACCTGCTTACTTATAGTGATTGATTATTCTTTGATTAATTTTAAACGTTTCTACATGTATGTTTTTCAATGCTTTAAAAAAATGTGGCATTTGAAATATTACATTATGTCCGTGTGGCGCTCCTACTTCTTGGAGATTATAACTTTTTTTTATTTTATTTTATTGGTCACACTCCTACTTTCATTTCAAGGACTGCCAAGAGGCCTGAGTGATAGTAGTAGTAGTAGTAGTAACAGTAGTTGTTGTTGTTGTTGCTGTGTGCCCAAGGTCTAGAGAATACTCTAGACTTTGGTTGTGCCAGTGGTGGTAGTGCAACTTTCAGTGAATATGAAACTGTGAAATTGTTTTTTCTAGTATCTTACTAAGGTTGACATAATGTTACTTCATCTTGAATAATGTTAATACTTATGCTCCTTTAATGTTTGTATACCCTTAGAAGCTGATGTGGCTTCATTAACGAAGATGACGAGAGGGGAAATAAGAAACCTTTAACGTTTTCGTAAATCCAGAAGAAATTAGGTAGAGATGGTGGGCTCAATTATCCGGTCTGTTCTAGAAAAAGACTTTGCCAATTAGTTCACTTTACGGGTGGCCTGGTGAGCCTCTCATAATCTCCTTTCATAAGGTTGCTTAATGAGAGAGAGAGAGAGAGAGAGAGAGAGAGAGAGAGAGAGAGAGAGTCTTCAGCTTTATTTCTTTAACCGAAATATTTTTAGGAGGTTGCTAAATTCCCAGTAAAAAAAAAAAATGCAAGAAATTGTTGACGAATGAAGGGGGGCTGGGGAGGCTGTTGCCTCTCTGATTCGTCTCTTTTTTTTTTTTTTTTTTTTTTTTTTTTTTTTTTTTTTTTATTTTTTTTTTTTTTTTTTTTTTTTTTTTTTTTTTTTTTTTTTTTTTTTTTTTTTTTTTTTTTTTTTGGTTTTTTTCCCAAAGACTTTCGCGTAACTTTTTCATTGCACATCACTTTGAAAATCACGGGAAGTCAAAATGAAGCCAAAATGTTGACGGAGAGAAAATTGAAGGTGGTCGGGTATTATGGGACAAGCTAATTAATTAGTCGATTGCTGTCGCTTGAGAGCCGTCCAAGATGAATTTCTATTGAAATTGTCAAGATTCTTGGATGAATGCAGCAGAGTTTTTCGCTCCTTTGACAAAGGTAGGTTTGGACTTCATTTCATACAATTCTCTACAAGTACAACCATTAGGCGTCAGAGTGAAGTCGTTTGTCTCCCTAATGTTGCTGCCATTGAGGTTGATTTGATGCATGCAATGGGTTCAGTTGTCCGTGTGCACTATATTGAGACTGGCAAAATGGGAAACAGAATTTTCTGTATTTCAGTGACGCTAGGAAATTCTCTCTCTCTCTCTCTCTCTCTCTCTCTCTCTCTCTCTCTCTCTCTCTCTCTCTCTCTCTCTCATACTTAGGTATTTGTTTTTGTTTTAACATAATGACATTTAGGCTGGGTCTAGGCCATGGAAATTGGGAGTATTTGTACTCGTGTACAAATGAGATTGATGTCATTTTTTTACAGGTGCGGGAAAAATAAGTCTTTGGATGGAAGTGATCATAGCGACGTGGATGGTAATTTCGCGCTATTTGTCTCTGGCAGATTCATATTATTTTCGTTGCATATAGAGATTAACTTCGAGCAGTTTGATTAGTTCTCGAGAATTTTAGATAAAACACACGCTTTCAACCATATTAGATTTGAGTGTTCGAAACTGAATATTTTTTTGTATATACATAGATACCAGTGTTGCCAAGCTTGCAGTTGACGGTTTTGTTAATGGAAATTCATGAAATTTTTAGACAAATGAAAAAGTAATTGAAGATTTTGTGCATATTTAACTCTTGATAAGTTATCGTCATAAACAATTTAAAGACCAATCGAATGTGATCCTGGAAAGGAGAACAGCTGGAACGTACTGCAACTCGGGTGTCAAACATTGAAGCTGCCTTAATTAGGGTGCAACCACACTGCAATAAAATGTCATAAAAACGCGTCGGCCACTTATCTCGCACACATCACAAACAGGTCAAAAACAAATCAACGACCTGAAATGGAGATTGAACCTTTGGCAAATGCTGAATGGTCGTTTGAAGCATTGGTTCGAACTACCAGTAAGTCGCTGAGTTGTACTCAACATGTTTGATGTGTGAAATAAGTTGCCAACCAGTGTTTATGACATGTTTTTCTGTAATGTAATTAAAAAAAATAGTACTTGTGTGCAGTTTCTCACGATCTTACGGAATAACGGAATAGTGACGTTCAAGAAGAAAGATATTTTAATCTAAATTATCCTTTGATAAAGTTGTGATGTTGCGCGGATATTCATTATTCATATGGTTGGTTCGATTGATTGAAATCTGAAAGGGTACTGAATAACACCATTTGAAAACAAGCTAGGAAATGGTTTTACTGCGTTGCTTGTTGTGCAGTGTAACGGAGAACATCATTGCTTGTTTGGAATAAAGACATTCATCTGGGGGTGAGAATGGAGATATTTGACAAGATGATATGACGCGGTTCTTTGTCTCTGGACAGCCCGTACAGTGTGAGAAGATTAAATAGAGGAGGAAGAACTATTTGATTAATGCGTGGCCAGATCAGTTGAACGTTACTTGATTTCTTTTCCCCTCTCCTCTCCTCTCCTCTCCTCTCCTCATCCCCCGCCACCAACTTATCCTTTCCCTTTACGTTTGATGTCTATGATGAAGGGGACCGCAGTAGGTTTCTCTTTCCTTCGAGGGATTCACTTTTCAAACGAGCGTCTGAAACGACCTAGAAATGCATGCGGAACACCTCTCTCTCTCTCTCTCTCTCTCTCTCTCTCTCTCTCTCTTTATAGCCATTGGGAGCAGGCGGCAGTTAGCTGCCTCAGGTGGATGCGAGAGAGAGAGAGAGAGAGAGAGAGAGAGAGAGAGAGAGAGAGAGAGGAGAGAGAGAGAGAGAGAGAGAGAGTGGGGAGAGGCTGTGGGAGGATGTGGGGCCGTGGTTTCTCAAGTGCATTTTGGTTGCTGGAGATTGCACTCTGTGGATGATATGCATCTTTTCCCCTGTATTCCTATTCCTGGAGTGGACTACTAAGCAGTTTCTTAGATATTTATAGTAGTAATGTAGAACGTATTGGAATTTAAAGTATAGTATCTCTCTCTCTCTCTCTCTCTCTCTCTCTCTCTATATATATATATATATATATATATATATATATTATATATATATATATATATATTATATAGTATTTTGTGTATCTCTCTCTCTCTCTCTCTCCTTCTCTCTCTCTCTCTCTCTCTCTCTCTCTCTCTATATATATATATATATATATATAGATCTATATATATATATATATATATATATAGTATTTGTGTACTCTCTCTCTCTCTCTCTCTCTCTCTCTCTCTCTCTCT
Source organism: Macrobrachium nipponense (assembly GCF_015104395.2). Lineage (NCBI taxonomy): Eukaryota > Metazoa > Arthropoda > Malacostraca > Decapoda > Palaemonidae > Macrobrachium > Macrobrachium nipponense. Next base: position 46,248,894 of record NC_061100.1, read on the forward strand.
CTCTCTCTCTCTCTCTCTCTTATATATATATATCTATATAATATATATTAATATATATAATCTATATATATATATATATATATATATATATAATATATATATAGGATATATATATATATATATTAAATGGATGTATGTATGTATGTATGTGCCACATACACTGACACTCATCAAGCAATTTAACTTAGCACCTGGGGAAGAATACTGTTATGGTACCAAAGAGGTCAAAAATTAAAATAGCTGGAAATGACAAATATTGGCATCTAATCCATAGTTTTCGAGGTCGCTGAGATAAATAGTGGCACTCCTGATGTTTAAGTCCAAGTTCAGCCCGATAGGGAGGGGGATTGGGAAGGGTTTGACATGTAAAAACTGAAAATTACAAATATTAGTGTCTAATCCATAGTTTTCGAGGCTGCCGAGATAAATAGTGATGTTCCTAATACCCTGTAATTTATTGTTCAGCCCCGATAGGAAGGGAGGAGTGGGAATTGATGTAAAATAAAATCTTACCAGGAGAGAGAGAGAGAGAGAGAGAGAGGGGAGAGAGAGGAGAGGAGAGAGAGAGAGAGAGCATTTCATTTGTCATTCAAGAGTTTTCCTGGGCAGTGCTGGGTTGGTCAGCTAGTTATGTTTATAAAAATAATGTACAACCGTCTTTACATATTGCTATCTATATTTACTATATATTTAATATGCATTTTAAGAACATACAAACCACATGTAAATACATATAAGATATGAATATATACTATATATAAATATATACATATATAATATTATATATTATATCTATATAGATCTATAAATCTATCATATATATATTAGTCTTATATATATATATATATATGTGTGTGTGTTGTGTGTGTGTACGCGTTTGTAAAGATTGTTTGCACGTGTTTTCTTTTTAAAGAAAATGCTCAAATACTAAACTTCAATTGGCATTACTTTCTATATCACTTAACAAATATATTAGCAACTGCTCAGTAGTACACTCTTCCTTTAAAATTATCCCAGGATAAAAAAAAAAAACAAGAAATGTGCGTCAGCTGTGGAATCTTGAGCAACCAAAATGGACAGCAGCATCCACCTGAGACAGCCGTCAGCCGCATGGATCCGCATGCTTCGATTGGCTGAGAGAGAGAGAGAGAGAGAGAGAGAGAGAGAGAGAGAGAGAGAGAGAGAGAGAGAGAGAGAGAGAGAGATAGAGAGAGAGAGAGAGAGAGAGAGAGAGAGAGAGAGAGAGTGGTGTGGGAGAAGATCCAGCATGCATTACTAGGTCGTATCAGATATTGAATGGATACTACAATAGTTTTACTAAAAAAATATGCCCGAGGAGAAATAAGCGACTCCTTAAGATCTACTCCAGACTCACCTTCAGGACGGTTGGATAAAGAAATCTTGAGAAGAATTTCAGTTATTCGGTGATCTTTGACTCCCTTCCGAAATGGAGTTGAGAGGAGGTTTGGAAGATGTCCAACGAAATCTACCAGTCGTATCTCTTCTGGAGAGATGATATTGGAAGAATTGCTAGGAAAATATCCATCTTCAAAACCTTTCTGATGTGTAGATTTCCCAAATGATAATAGGTCCGTTATTTATATAATATATATATATATATATATATATATATATATATATATATATATATATATATATATGTATGTATATATATATATATATATATATATATATATTATATATATATATATATGTATATATATATATATAATATTACATACTTATATGTATAAATAAATATATACTATATATATAGTATGTATATGTATACGCATTGAACTGGTTTTATGTTTTATGGTAATGATGCGTACAGGGAGACATCACCCCGCCCCCCTCTCTTTCTTCTGGTTGATAGAATCTTGTACTATTCTACCCTGGAGGAATCCTTGAGTATTTGAAATATTGATGATTGCAGATATTTTTTTGTTATCGTTGGTGGATCTGTTGCCCTATCAAGGGTAATATTCCCGTTGTCTGTTAGGTGCTAGAAATGAATAACATACAAGGGTTCGTATCGTTTTTCAAGTTTGCATGAATGGTGTTTGTTTCAATTCCTTCTCTTCAATTTTCCAGGCGTCTTGCTTTTCGTTGATATTTTATAGTATAATTGAATATCCTGCGCTTTGGTTGATATCATTTTGCTAATTAATCGTTGCTTGATGTACCCTATTCTAACATATCAAACGCTGCAAGTTGCTTTCATTTACTTCGCTAATTATGATTTGTTTTTGCTTTCAGGAGAATTTGGTTCGATGTCTCTCTAATAATGTTTGCCACATGAGCTGGCTGAAAGGAGGCCCTGCTGTCATTCTGGGACATCTGTGTCTTATCTCTTTATTTACTTAAGGGTGCGTGGCTATCGTCATGTGCTTGGCCCTTCCATGGGCGTCGCTGGCACAGTTCATGAAAAGAAACAGGTTAAGGGGAGGAGGCCGTATTATTCTCCCCTCTTGCCATTTTAAGATGCCTTCGGGAATATAGTAAGTTGCTGCCATATTCTCGAGTATTTTGAGTCCCAAAGTGCAAAGGGGGCGGGGGAGGGGCGCTTAAAGTTTTCTGTTGGTTTAAATGTCCTTAGTATGTGTCAATCAGTCAGTGTTTGAGCCGACTCGCTTACCTCGACTTCGCAATCCTTATTTAAGTTCAGAGGTGGTCCATCATGCACAGATGTCCTCGAGATATGGTCAGTCTGTTGTTGTGGGTTTCTCGTCAGCGCTCAAATGTCAGTGTAAACTTTCGTATTGTGAAATCATGGGTCCAAATTCCGTAGAATTTGAACATCACTCCTCGTGTCCTAACCATGACTTGAAGTAACTTCGTATTTTGCATGAGTATTTTACTCCACTTTCGAAGCCTCTTCTATGACACCAAGGCTGTTGACCTTGTGTCCTTGACCATAACCTTCATTCTAAAAATGGCTGCTATCTGTGTCTTTACTTTACAAACACATCCATTTTTGAGAATGCGTGTAGCGTACCCTTGCATTTTTCGATGGGAATGCTCCCAGCGGTAAATTGGCTGGAGATCAGTAGGAAACAGAATTTGTTTTAGCAGTGCAATCAGTATCCTTGATATTATTTAACTGGAAACCGTTCCTCTATCCGCTCTAACCTGCATTTCGTATGCAAGGAGAACTGTGTCCTTTTTTTTTTCCATGTCAGTCTCTCTAACTGAGAAAAATGTACGTTACTGGAATTCTCAAACTATGACATTATTACTAATGGAAAAGTGGCAGGTTAAAGAATTTAGAGAGCACTTAGGGCGGCAGAAAATTTCTCGTTGTTAAAGTAAAATTAGATGAAAGATTTAGCGCACCGATTGACTCGAGAGTTGACAACGTTTGCGCAGCTAGTCAGAATATGAGATTTTTACGAGACTCGCTTTACAAACCGCAAATCTGATGAATGAAACAACAGATTTGTTATCCTTATTATTTTTTACCATTTCAGGAAGTTTATTAATGCTCATGTTTAAAACTAGCCTCTCTCTCTCTCTCTCTCTCTCTCTCTCTCTCTCTCTCTCTCTCTCTCTCTCTCTCTCTCTCTCTCTGCGAGAAGGAGCGAGCGAAAGAGAGAGAATTCATTAGTCCCGTAACTTGATAGTTTTGTGGCTCGCCAAGATGGTCTAATTTTTTTTTTTTTCTTTTTTTAAAGGAATTTATTTAGAAAGATATCAGAGAAACGTCGTCTTAATTGTTTCTTGATGTGTAATTGTATATGTTCTCACTTTATGGACATTTCATGAGCTTTTTTTTTTCTTGTCAGTATGGCCTCTTCTTTCCTCTCAGGATCAGCCACTCCTCTCCTTTTACATCTTTTAATTAGTGCCCCTCTTCATTAGTGGAGTTGCCCGTCTGGAGATGACTGTCATTAGCGAGCTGAGAAATTTTTAGCCTCCGATTTTTGCTTTTTTGCTCTTGACGTACTTGGGTGGAATTGTGGCTCAAGTCTTATGGTCATTTCAATTTCGTTTTGTTTCAACTTTTTCGGTTAATATGTTAAGTATTATTATAAAAGGGACAATTTTTTTGATTGAACAAGTTGAAAATCTTTCGAGAATTGCTTCAGGGATGTTCTGTAACGTATTTGTTTTGTTACTGTGAGTGTCTTTAGTGTTACACTGACTGCAGCTAAGCTTAGGAACCAAGGTTCCTTTAAATATGTCACTGGAGAACTTTAATTTGACTAAATTACCAGGTTTCGAAGCACTGGAACTCGGGCTCGGGCTCATTATGATGTCAGTCGAAATCTGTGAACCTGATTTAATGATATCATTTAGAAGCACAATAACAAAGATTCGTTTAGTATAGTCACTGGAGATCTTTTGATTTTGGAAAGTGACATCATTCGAAGCTCAGCAATCAAGGATACGTTAAGTATGATGTCATTGGACGAGAGCTCTCGCTCGGCGCCTGCTCTCTGGCAAGAAGTTACGGCCACGTCTCGACGTATAGATTATCGGAGTCAGGCTCATCGGTATTTATGCATCGCTGAGGGGAGAGAAAGAGGGGAGGACAGAGGCGCCCCGCTCCCCTCTCCCCAAGTTGCATCAGATCGCGATAGACGAAGATGCTGGCTGACCGATTGATTTAACACGAGCTGCCAAAAATCAGTGGTTCAGACTCGCAAACGCCGCTTTTGGTATAACTTTTTTTTTTTTTTAAAGTAGTCTTTATGTCAAGATTTCGGTTAATAGAAAACTTGAGAGTATGCGAATGAATAGGTAAAACGTTGAATTATGCATGATTAATGTTTACCTGGTGCTGTAATCGATCTCTGTATTGATATTTGACGCGGTTGAGATGTTCCTTGTTGCTTAGCAAGCCGGAAACGTCATCTATGCAGAGGTTTGCGTGATCGGGGCACCTTGAAGGCCAGCCCAACTGGGAGAGAGGCTTGCGTCTCTTGTTTAGACTACGATGACACGGACAAGCACGAGTGCTTGTGCTTTGTGTTGTAATCACCGATGTTGAAAGTCGGTAATGACATACGCTGTATAAACAGTGATTAGTATCATCCTTTTTGTCATCAATTAGGTGGCCTCAGAAAATAGTCACTGTCTTGAAAGCTGCACTGTATGTACCATGTCTTCGTGGTCATTCTTTTCTCGTATCAAATATGATGAAATACCTTTGAATAGTTCTCTCTCTCTCTCTCTCTCTCTCTCTCTCTCTCTCTCTCTCTCTCTCTCTCTCTCTCTATTTTCTTCAGATAGAGTACATTCTGATCCATCCTTGATTAGCTTGACTGTGAGAGAGCGTGGAGAAAGCGTAAGATTCCTGTGAAAAACACATTGAAAGCAATTTACTACTATGAGTGACTTAGTTAAAAAATTGGATTCATGTACACAAGCGATTTTGGCATAGGATATTACAATAACCTTAAATAATGACACTTTCGGAGACCCCAGATTAAGTGATCCAATTTTTGTAATCATTATAGTTTAGAGTGATAGCCATTTTGTTGGTGAGAAATTTGGTTGCGTAAGCCCTCCCAGGCAAAACGTTTCATGAAGGAATGTCCTTCACTTGTTTTAAACTTGAGAGGAACAAGTTTGTTGTTAGTAGTTATTGATTGGTTAGTCCGGTTCTGTTTCTTCTGTTCTATTTGTGTTGGACATTTAAGGTTAATTAGGGGATTCTGCATTGAAGGTTACTTATTTAGGGGATTCTGCGCAGAGTTCCTTGGACTTTCCTGATCTATTTTTATTTTACCCTTGTAAACAGAGAAATATTTCTGAATTATGTCAGAGTTCCCGATTTACTGCTGTTCAAAGGAGACTTTTAATCGTCAATTGGCTGAGGTCTTTGGATTAGTTAAGTATATCTTAGTTTTGCCAGACCACTGAGCTGATCAACAGCTCTCCTAGGGCTGGCCCGAAGGATTAGTTATTTTCACGTTGCTAGGAACCAATGGGTTACCTAGCAACGGGACCAACAGCTTTTTGTGGGATCCGAACCACATAATATCAAGAAATTAATTTATAATCACCAGAAACAAATAACTCTGGTTCCACATTGGCAGAGTGGGGAATCGAACTCAGGACTACCGAATCGGCAGGTGATAAAAAAAGTATCCATTTAGTCAAGTATTCATTCAGCATTTATAAAAATTAGTTTGTTTTCTCACGAAGAAAAAAATCTCTTTAGAAGATTTTCACTTAAGTATAGGGTAGTTTATCTATGTAGCAGAAAGTAAATTGCTTTTAAAGATTGTAATTTTATTGCATTTAATTTAAGGTTTGTAGACCCCTTTTCATCCAGGGCTGTTTTGGGTGAAAGTTTGAATTCCTGACGAGAATCGGGTAGTTAAAGAATTTCAGCACTGTGAATTCAAAAGTTTTCTCTTTGTAGATTCTAATGGCAATTTTCAATTAAGATCTAATGACTGGAACACCCCACAGTTAGTTGTAATTTAAAACGATTTCTTATTGCTAGGCAGTTGAATAAAGGCTCGGATTGCAGTGTGATTCCGTTTTATAACGGAAGCATCGCTCTGAATCTCGATGTAAAAGAGAAAAAACAGGCAAAATAAATGTTAGGACGATTGTTTGTTTACTTTGAGGAAGTGTAAGTGTCTCATGTTTTTCCTCTGAGAGAATGGGGCTGTTCCAGGTGGCTAGCTACATTAATTGGCACTAATTAAGGAATGCGTCTGAATTCCCTCCACCCTCTCTCTCTCTCTCTCTCTCTCTCTCTCTCTCTCTCTCTCTCTCTCTCTCTATTCCAAGGACTGTTTCCCTCTTGCCGGTTGTCATGGTGATCATCCCTCGACAGGGTCTTTGCTTCAGTTGGCATCGCTGTCGCTGGGGCTACGAGTTATTAGACCTGGCCCGTATTTTTTCAGCCTGTTCATCTTCGATCCCTCGCCTGGAACGTTGGACGGCGCAGCTCTGTTGTCCTTTATGCTAATTTTTTTTTGCATGGTGACATTACATTTTTATTACTTTGTTCTTTCAAGAGAAAGCCGGTAGTTTGTTGACGATATATATAGCACATGAATGGGTAGGGTAGTTTTCAGAGATTTAAATATTTGAGATTTGGTATGTGTAGAAAATCTCTCTCTCTCTCTCTCTCTCTCTCTCTCTCTCTCTTCTCTTCTTCCTCTTCTACGTCTCTCTCTCTCGCTCCTCTCTTTCTCTCTCTCTCTTATTGAGCTTTCCTAGGGGCCAGGATCCTCGTATATAGGTCGGCAGAATAGGTCACGATTCCTTTAATTCTCTCTCTCATTCAGGTTTAGTGAATTGGAACAGCTCTGTTTTTTCCCCTGAACAAATGTAACTTTCTCTTGTAAATTTTAATAGAAATGTTCTTGTCATTTGGACTTTTGTAAAAATGACGGGCGCGCACAAATCACACGTATGTATGTATGTGTATATTTGTATGTATCATATATATGTACGTATGTATGTACGTACGTGTGTATGTATATATATTTGTGCAACGATTACCTCTTTCCTTGGCGATACGAATCGTCAATCACTGAAACAGTAGGTTGACACTTTACCAATTTAGCTTACAGAATGAATAAAAGAGGAGGAAGCAGATATGCAACAGCATATGCCTATTACATAGTGTGCACCCCTATCTGTTACAGTATTCCAGCTCCGCCAGCAGTGAGTGGATACACACAGTCCTCCTCCCGAGTACACTCAAGGGAAATTCAGTTTGAGGCAATGAAACATTTATGTGGACAATTTATTAAAAATATTATTGCAGCATGAAAATAGACATAAATCTCGTTTTCCTCCTTAACCTGTTGAAGTTTTTAGTGACTCGAGTCTTAACTTGGTGTACATGTTTTGAGATTTGGATGCTTTTCCTCGAAATTATCAGTTTTGTGTGTGTGTGAAGAGTTGCCGGTCTGCGCGCTTGCAAGCGTGAAAACGGAAGTATGCTACCTGTGTATGTGTCAGTCATGTTACCATTGTACTCGTGACCCACTTTCTGTTACCCTTGGTTAAAATAAAATACCCATACTAGCTTTACGTGTATATGCTTATTGTCTTATCACGTAATTTTTAATTTAATAATGAAGACGCTTGGATGGAATGATTTTGACTCTGTGGGCTTTTTGTTAATATCCCATCATGTATCAAGGCCCTGGTCAAATTAGCTCTTGCAATTGGAGGATTTTGGGGAGGACTCCCAGGAGCTGCGGCCTGGTCCGCTCGAGAAGTTTGCTACTATGGTCAATAGATTTTGTATTAACCCTTTGTGTTTTCCTTTCCAGCCATTTCAACCGTTAATGCAGCAAGGCCGGGCTGCGTATATCTAGAACTTCATGGGAGTTAGTTTGTCTGGGATACTTATATATAGAGCTTCATAATGGTTAGTTTTTAAGGAACACGAGGCCTCCTGAGAGCCGGAATGTTGCTGACAGATGCCTTCAATTATTGTTCCCTAGTGTAACATTCCTTCGAGAGAGTCTGCCTCTTTCGTGGCCTTTGGCATTATGGAGGTCCGCCTGAAATGGCCATTGCACATTACCATCGCCCATGGATTTTTTTCTTGCGCTTTTGGTTAATCGCTTTCTCTAAGTAAATGACTGCCGAATCTGGATACAAAAATAGAGGAACTTGTAATAAGATATATTTTGCTGGAATCTATATTCCCGGTTGTTATTTTAGGGTGATTAAATCCGAAAGGAGAAATGAGTGGGAAATATTTTTATGAGCGCCTCACTGGCTTGATCGGTATGGTCTTGACCTGCTACCTAGGTGGCCGCGAGTTCGATTCTCGGGCATTCCATTAAGGAGTTAGAGATGTGTATTTCTGGTGATAGAAGTTCACTCTCGACATGGTTCGGAATTCATGTTAATCAGTTTGTCCCGTTGCTGAATAACCACTGGTTCCCTGCAACGTAAAAACACCATACAAACAAAAACGAACTAGATATTATAAATATCCTGATACTAGGTATATTTTAACGTTGTTATTTGGTAATGTGCTATAATCTTATGAGGTTATATTTGTGTGTTTAATCTTCTTACCTGGAACTAAAGTGCCGATGACGTGATCACGGAAAATCTTCGTAACAAAGGAGGTAACGTTCACTATTTCATGTGGACATTACTAGTACTATACTCTGTTTTTTTCCATATGTCCACCCGCCTGTGGTGCTCGCGAATGGTAATACTGCGTCCTGGGCTGTAAATAGTTACGCTATGTGTAAGTTTTAGGTAAATAAAAGGATATCTGGGTGTACATTTGCAACTGAAAAGTATTTGAATAATTTACTGTATGCGAATTACACCGTTAATATTTGATGAAAACACTTTCCAGTTGAAATGCACACCCAGATATCCTTTTATTTGCCTAAAACTTACACAAAGCATAACTATTTAAAGCCCGGGACGCAATGTTACCATGCGCGACCACCACAGGCGGGTGGCCAGATAGAAAAAAAAACCGAGTATAGGATTATTTATTTGGGTGTGAAAATCTAGGCTAAAGGGGTAAAATGGTTAACAACGTCGTTACTCCGATGTACAAAGGTAGAAATTGGATATTTGAAGAATAGTTACCGTGTATTCTAGACCAAAATGAACTGCTTTGCAACCCAAGTAACACAATTTACGTAGGTTGATTCGTTTTCAGAGCGTATTTGCAGTACGACCCTCGCCAACGATTCCTTTGGCGGAAGTGGCATTCATCTCCCCCCTGGAGTAAGAGCCTCGCCGCTGCTTTGCTATGCAGCCACGCTTCCTCTTGCCTGCTGCCATAAAATGTAGTACGATACAGGGCGCGCTTGTCCTCTGGGAAATTGAAGATGAAATTTATTTTCCTTTTTAAAAGATGGCTGCAGATGGGAGCAGAGAAATGTGCTGGAAATGGCGACCGCTGAAAAGCATCGGGAAGGGTGAGACCGGATCCTGTTGTTGTCGGAACTGCTCCCTAAATCAATTTTCATGTGTTCTTCCGAGGCAGACGGGTAGGGGGCGAGAACAAAAGGCAGGACGATGTTCGCCTCCTGGCCACCGTGTGTTCTTCCAAGAACAAAGGAAGGTGGTTGTTAGCATTTTACCAGTCGCGTTTTCTTCCCTGGACGAAGGAAGATTGTTTGAAGTGTCTCATCTGCCATGTTTTCTTAAGTCCGTCGGGAAGTGTTGTTAAATTGTTTATTGGCCATCGTGTTTCCTAGAGCAAGAGAGAAGAAATGTAAGCGTGTGTATGCAATCTTAGAGAAACAATTGAGGTTGTCATCATCTTTAAATGGTCGTGATTCTTAGCACGACAAAGAAATTTTAGCATGTATGCCGTTGTGTAATCTTAGAGGAAGGAACAAAGGATGCTATCATCCGTCGTGATTCTTAGAACAGCAAAGTAACTAACTGTTAGCTTCTTTGCCGTCCTGTAGTAGAATAACAAAGGAAGCCGTTAGCCTCATAGCCATCGTGATTCCTAGAACAACTAACTAGAAATATATCGACTTAGCTGTCATGTAACCTCCGAGGGCAAGGAGAGACACCTGAATAATGAGGTCGTGCAGCCTATTGAATTAGTGACCAGAGTCTTTTTATCTTTAGATATGCAGTAATTGATATTATTTTGTTTATTTAAAGTTTTTAATTTTGTCTATCGGGTTATCCAGTTTACTAAGATTAATTGAGGACTTGAGTGCTTCTTGAGGACTAGGTCTGCTATGTACTCGAGGAAACATTGGCTTTACGGTAACCCATACCTTTACTCCATGCAGGGTATATGGTGCCGTAGGTGTTCGCTGTAGGCAGTACTAAGGTGGTTTGATACGTCCCTTGGCCCCTAGCTGCACCTCCGTTTTTAACCTTTTACTTTACCTCCGCTCCCCCTTCTTTCTTCTTTCAAACCACTGCAACTTACAGTGACCCCGTTGTCACGGTAAGTGCTGAATGGCCGAAAGTGTCCCAGTTGTTGACTTGATAGCCGAATGTTCATACATCAATCAGTCTGCTCAGCCCTTGATTTTATTGAATGTTTTGTTATTCTTAGGTATGCCAGCTTCTTGATTCGAGTGTGTTGTATCCAAATGTTTGTACTGGGGGATTAACTCTAGTTTTTATTTGAATGATGGAATATGATTATGGTTGTTCAAAGTATTTATGGTTATGTAGTGTTGTTTGTTCTCTCGGCCCAGACCAGTAATATCCTCTATGAATTGCAATGTACTGTAGCCATAAAGGCGTGTGGTTATTAATGTAGCTTCTTCCTCATGCTGTCAGGAAAGCCTTGCATAGTACAGTGCCTAATTTCGCTTTGTATTCTGTTCTTGTCTCGCTTTGATCTGTGCCATGGCCGAGGGCCGTATGAAGACGGATCATCCCGTGTGACCGCCATCTCCCGCATTAGTATTTGCTGAGGTGCTCTTTGTATCGCGATGCCAACTGCATATTGACTCTTGTTGGCTGTGTTTTGCTTGTTCTTTGGGGACCTTTCGTGTGTTTGGACTTGATTTCCATTTATGTTCAGCACACTTAAGTAGACATGTGTTTTGGAGCTTCGATTTTTTATATTAACTGATTAATCTTGTAAATTCTTAGGAAGTGGTATGGTTTGCACTTACGTGTCTGCACACAAGCATGCGCACATAATAGAGCGCGCTCGCTCGCACACACATACATCTATATACAAACAACTGATTATATATAGATTGAGAGAATATATTATGAATAGTGTTATCCATGTGGGGTGAAGAATACTTAGTCCAGATCCTCCTTTGTACTGTATTCATTTCGATGGAGTACTGCTCTGTGTGTGTGTGTGTGTGTGTGTACGTGTGCGTGTGTGGCAGCAAAACTTATTCCTAGAAGATATACGTATTGGTGGAGTAAGGTGTTTATGCACAAAATTTGTTACATAACGTGAACAGAACTCTAAAATGTGGTAGAACGGGTTTGATAAAATGTGATGTCACATTCAAACATACTCTTGTATGAAAGTTTGTCAGTGGTTGAAAAGCACGTTCATTTGTGATCATTTTTTGTTTATGCAATTGTAGGAATTTTAATGATAACGATAGGAGAAGTTGTCACTAGTTTGGTCCGGAAATTCAGATGTGCCTCAGGATTTGTGAGCTGATAAAAAGTCCAAACGACTTCGAATTTTGAGGGTCCTTCTGGAATACTTACTATGACTATGACGCTTGCATATTATTGCAGAAGATTCTCGATAACGACACCTTTTGTTTCTTTTCGTTCTGAGGAACGGGAGTTTTCAGTAGATGAAGGAAAATCGGATTTCTGTTGAAAATCATCTTTGAGGGGGCGGACAAACCGGTTTGCAGGGGAGGGTGGCTGTTTTGTGTGTCTCTTTAGTCACCAGTGGGAGTACAGACAAGATCTACTTTAATTTTATTAGTATTATATGGATATTTAATTTAATTACACCATATATATATATGTATATATACACACATCACACACACACACACGAGAACTTGTTTCGCAGTTTTTTGTGTCAAGGGTTACCTATTCATCATCAGTTACTTCCATTTTAAGTTTACATTTTTCAGGAAATACGTTTTGATAAGATCAAATATTTTTCTCTTCTTATGACTTTGCAACTTTGCCTGCAAGTCCGTTAAGCATTTACTGATTCTCTCTCTCTCTCTCTCTCTCTCTCTCTCTCTCTCTCTCTCTCTCTCTTTCCAGTGACCTATATATGTTAGTATTCATCGCGTGGAATATCAAGTATTTGTGGTAATTTGATTTCGAGAAATTTGCCAGCTATTTTAATATTCAGGCTAAGCATACTTTCTTCAGAGTACCCTAACTGCAACATACTAGTATAAAATGTTAACTGATAGAATTGCAATCACTTTCATTTTTAGTTACAATGGATTTAAAGATATCAATTCTTATTCTGTCCCTTTCCTGAAACCTTTCAGATCTTTGATAATGTAGTCACATGGCATTGCTCAAGGCTGACATTAGACGTTATGTCATGGGACGGCTGTAGATTTGTAATGTTAAGGTGCAGCATTATTTTGCGCACTAGTAGTCTTCCACTTGTGTTTCTTGTGCATCTCGCGTTCTAGAAAGAACGGCGGACACTCAAAGG
>NC_061100.1:46266950-46282848 GCF_015104395.2 Macrobrachium nipponense
CTGTGATTCACCTTTGAGTGTGGTTAGATGGAGATTGGCGTTGTACCGCCCACCTTCCTCTACGTGGTGTGATCGTTTACTAAGTATTCTGTGCTATCGGCGACTCATTAAGTCGGACTGTTGCTTATTTGACTTAACCCTTTCCTTTGCTTATTAAAGATTTACAGGTAACAATATATCTCTGTGGTGAGGATGACTGATGACTAGAATCTGTTTCACAAGGCTGAAAAAAAATATGGGAGCAGAAGTGTTGAAATTGACTTAGAAACATTATTGCCTAATTATTCTACTTCAGCAAATACGACTACTCATCTCAACTTTCACTTAAATATAGTTGATGTTAGATACTCATTGAATAGTTGTTAGCAAATTGGATTATGACTGAATAGAATAGGTTTGCGTGTATGTTGGACTGAATCTGAGGGAATGTGGTCGCATAAAAGTCCCAAATGAGGAGATATTTGCGGTTGACAGCGCGAAGGCGTCTTGGTAAGTCGCCCTGCAATTTCTCATTTGCTGTCTCTTGTCAACTGCAGCTGCTTGCTCAATCGGAGGTCAAGATTGCTCATTCAGTCGTGGAGAAGGGCGTCAATTTCCTCGCTTCAGAGACGTCTGTAGGTGCCTCTTATCTCCGCCATTCGAATGACATGAAGTCTAGTTGCTGCCTCTTGCAAAGTGTTTTCAGCGGAAGTGATCCATATTTTAGCCGCAGATATAGTGATCTTATTTCACGAGAGAGAGAGAGAGAGAGAGAGAGAGAGAGAGAGAGAGAGAGAGAGAGGTGCTTACACTGCCTCATTTGATGCGATACAACTTTGGTAGAGTTTCTAACCCCCCCCCCCCTCTCTCTCTCTCTCTCTCTCTCTCTCTCTCTCTCTCTCTCTTCTCTCTCTCTCTCCGTAATCCCTTGTTCTGCTGATGCGAAAAGGATCACGAAAGAAAGTGAAAGGGGAAAGCGAATGGGAAAGGCCTCTTTAATACTGCCCATAAAAGATGATGATGATGAGAAGGAACTGCAAGAGAAATATTGATATTCCCTGTCGTAAGAGAGAGAGAGAGAGAGAGAGAGAGAGAGAGAGAGAGAGAGAGACGTTTATTGTATGGTCTGCTTACCCCAAGTGATACTTTGTTGTTGATTCAGGAGCACTTTTCTTGTTCCCAGATTCATGGTTGTGTTACGATACACCTGTATTAGGGATAAAGCGAAATTTGGGGTTTTACTAATTCACTAATAAACAAGTACTGTTTCAGCAAAATCTATGTAATAATAAAATAAACTTTTGATAAAGAAATACTCTTCGCTGCCAAGTCCCTGGTGTGTGTATTGTTCAGTTTTGGCCGAGTGAGTCGTAATCAGGCGTTAAGAAAATTATTTTTTTCTTTTCAAAAGTTCGGATAACAATGAGCTTTCTTTGTAGAGCCGATGATGGCGATGATACCAATGGTAAATGTTAGACATTTTTCATGCCTAAATGAATGAAGGAAATCCTCATGAAATTTGAGCGACTTAAACCATTCATGTGAATTGACAAAGGAAAGTATTAATTATTAGCATTGCTTGCTTTGACGTTTAATGAATTATTGAAAAAAGTAACTCTCTCTCTCTCTCTCTCTCTCTCTCTCTCTCTCTTCTCATCTCTTCTTCCTCTTCTCTCCCTCTCCTACCTCTCTCTCTCTCTCTCTCTCTCACAGGTGGCAGGTAAATGTGACGCGTTAAGAAAATAAGTTTCAGCTAGTGCTGATACGACCTGAAATGTGTGATTAAAAATAAGTTTTGTACTTAAATACTTATTTTTGATAACTGTATGAATAAACCAGTACTTAAACAGATCCATACGTATTTTTTTTATAAATGTATGAATAAAATAGTACTTAAACAGATCTATACGTATTTTTATATATGTACGAATAAACCAACACTTAAACAGATTAATACGTATTTTTGGTAAATGTATGAATAAACTAGTACTTAACAGATCCATACGTATTTTTGATAAATGTATGAATAAACTAGTACTTAAACAGATCCATGCGTATTTTTGATAAATGTATGAATAAACTAGTACTTAAACAGATCCATACGTATTTTTGATAAATGTATGAATAAACTAGTACTTGAACAGATCCATACGTATTTTTATATATGTATGAATAAACCAGCACTTAAACAGTTAGTACGTACGTTTTCCTGTATGATTGGGAATTATCTTCAGTTTCTGATTTCACTAAACTACCTGTAAATTCCTTCAGTTTGTGCACACATTAACCATACAATGCATTAAGATCACTTTTTAAAAAAGTGACTTAGTCAGCAGGAGGGCAGTTCACCCAGTTGCGAGGAATCAAGCCGTGGAGGGAATCCGTTCCTCGACGGCTGTGCGTTCCTTCGTCGTAGCACGTGGGTGTTTACGTTCCTTGGAGGGGGTCCATTAAAAGTGAAACCGGGAGGCGTTTATGACCGGTTGAATTGATAAATGTTCTTTTCACTCCCTTCAGGCGATAGCTTTAATTGGGGAAGAGTTTTGCGGTTTGGAGGCGGCTTTCGGTCCTCTCTCTCCC
Organism: Macrobrachium nipponense; assembly: GCF_015104395.2. Classification (NCBI taxonomy): domain Eukaryota; kingdom Metazoa; phylum Arthropoda; class Malacostraca; order Decapoda; family Palaemonidae; genus Macrobrachium; species Macrobrachium nipponense. The sequence goes on from NC_061100.1 coordinate 46,269,510, forward strand.
CCTCCCCAGTCATTTAATGATGTGGCACCATATGGCACCCTCTAACACGACGAACGACCCCTAATGACGTTGAATGGCAATTACGATGGTTTACTACGGACGCGGCTTTTACGCTTGGCTCGGGAGGCTAATAGTATGTCCTGGAAGCCATGATAGACAGGGAAACATGCCGATTAGTCATGTTGCATCTATTAGGTTTATGTAATTCCAGTGCGTTGTGTCTTCAAAGTGCTTGTTTATTCTTTTTTAATATTGTTATTGAGCTTCAGGATTATATTACATACATACATACATACATACATACATACATACATACATACATACACTCAGTAACTAGGCGGCTACTTGGAAATCTTAGCCTAATGAAAAATGATATTGCCAAGACCAGGAAGTAGTAAGTACGTGCTGTTCGTTTTATTTTATATTTTTACTGAAGCTTCTAGTAAGATCATTCATTTTAATGTAATTTTAGTGATTTCTCATCCTTGTCAATTTTTCATCCTGATGAGGTTAAACCTCGTAAGCTCGTAAAATAAATAATGTTCTTCCTGGTCTTGGGAATATTACTTATCATTAAGCTATTATTTATAGAATACATACATACATACATACATCATCATACATACATACATAATACAATACATACATACTACATACATACATACATACATACATACATACATACACATATACATACATACATATTATATATATATATATATATATATATATATATATATATTTATATATATTATATATTTCGAATACTAGGCTTAATTAAGCTGTGTTCTCACCTCCGCCATAAAGAATCATTTTGCGTTATATAGTTTGTCATATTAGCAGTTTGATGTTGGAAGATTTAAAATGCAATTAATGATCATATATATATATATATATATATATATATATATATATATATATATATATATATATATATATATATACAAGCGCGCACATATATACATATATGTATAATCCATTTATTTTCAATGCGAATGTAAGAAAAAAGTTTGAAGCTGTTCCAATGGAGGACGCTATTAAATGATGATCTATTCACCACACATTATTTTCCGGAGATCCATTTGCATGAGGTAAATTCACCCAAATTACCCTTGAATGTAAGTTCTCTTTCGAGTGAGATGGGTGGAAGTGGATCTCGGCTGAAGTTCTTAACAGAAAAAGGGGTGCTGACCACTTCCTTGCGTTGGGAGAACGTTGATGGTGGGTTCGTGCTTTCGTGACTAGAATCTCTTTCGTTTCTGGCTGGAGACATATCGCTATATACATGCTGTGTTAAGATGAGGTGAGGCAATACGACTAGATATATATGCAAACTTTAAATAAACTTTTCAAACCATTTTAAACTTTGATTGCATCAGAAAAAAACTCAAATTATTTCAGAATAATCTTTATTTTAAATCGGAAAAGAAACTAGTGAGGCGTCCCAACGTCCAACCTAACAAAAATTGATGTTCCCCTGATTTCATTATTTTTCAGTGGCACTAACAATAATCATCGGCTTTAAGCTTTCCTTTGATATATGTATATATAAATATATTTACATATATACTTTATTCTTAATCACGAAGATAAAATATCTCTATGTACTTGACAATAAAAACAAGGGAAAAAAGTAATTATCAGAATAAACAAACGTCTTGAAGCTTTGAAAAATATACCGTTTTCTTGCATTTAGTTTTGTTCATGGCCAGTAGACATTACCTGCTTTGTATAACTTTTGCTTAGTAGCTTTGCGCGTTGGGAAGAAATGCAAGGCTGCGGAATGTAGAGATGCAAGGTTTGCATCTGTAAAAGCAAGAACCACTTTGTTTTGAGCCTATTCGGTTATGAGGAAAGAATGGTGGACAATACGTTGATGAGAATATATTGTCTTTGAAGGAAGGAAGAAAGGAAGACCTAGGAAAGGTTTGATGAAAGGCGCAAAAGAAGTACTGGATAAGAAGCCTTTGTTATCCAGGAAGTTCGAGAATGTGTGCATGATAGGAGATGCGCGGTATAGTGTGGAGGTTGACCTCTTGTTGAGTTAAATGAAGCTGCTTTTGTGGAAGTTCTCTGCACAAAGACATATCCACGATTCAGTGACTATCATTATTATTATTATTTTAAAGAAAACTTATAATCACACGAGTCAATAAAAGGGAAAAGTAAATCCACAACAGTATGTCTGCTTGATTTTATTTAAAATAAAAAGCAAAAAGCTTTCGATGACCTGCACGGTCCTCCTAGTCAATCTCAATTGACAAGGAGGACCGTGTAGGTCATCGAAAGCTTTCTGCTTTTTATTTTAAATAAAATAAAACAGGCATACTATTGTGGATTTATTATTATTATTATTATTATTATTATTATTATTATTTATTATTATTATTATTATTATTATTCAGTAGATGAAAATTGTTCACGTGGACCAACACACAACACGGCCATTGACTTGAAATTCAAGCTTCCAAAGAATGTGGTTTCAGCCACTCTCTGCAGAAATGGCACTGCACCAGTAACTGATTGTGGTATAGAGCCAGTGATTTTTAATCGCACTGGTATAGACGCGAACTTGCGATATCTGAGTGGCATACACAACACTAACCACTATGCACGTGTATGTAATATATATATATATATATATATATATATATATATATATATATATATATATATATATATATATATATATATATATATATATATATATATATATATATATATATATATATATATGTGTGTGTCTGTGTGTATGGATTCATCCGTTGTTTTCTTGCTCAGATCCATCCCCTGTTTCGGGAGCAGGCCTGAACTTTCAGAATAATCAGTTTTAACACGTATGAAATGGGCAATTCTTGCTTATGTTGTTTTGTATACGGATAGAAATAACATGTGGTCGATACGAAGGATAACAGACAACGCTTATATCATAATAAAAAATATGATACCTGGAATGAATGGCTGGATTATCGCCGACTGAAATTGGAAGGCTGAACTTGATTGCGATCATTTAGTCTGACAAATGAATGGAATGGATGGGATCCCGTGTCGTTGTTTTTGTTTTGGGCCGAGTGAGTTCATTGGCAGCATTGGAATATTTGTCGGACTTCCTCTAAACTGTGCCCATTCGAATCGTGTTTGAAACGCTGATCATTATATCTCTACGGTTATGGTTACATTTTCAATCTGTTGTTCTCATCGTTGTTTTGATGATTTACGTTAAGATCAGATGTTGCTGGTGTAACCATTTTTACGAGGGGCATTGTTAGCTTTGCATTCAGGTTTGTCGCCTTCATACCCATATGGCGTGAGTCTTTGAAGAATCAATAAAGATAGTTTTTTTCTTAGCTCATTTGGAAAGTGGGCAGCTACTTAAGAGTTCTGTACAAAAAAGGAAAACCAATGAAGAAGTGGAACGTGGAGGGCCACTGTCACGGCGAAGTCAGAGGGTGTAAACAAATCAAGAAACAGACAGCAAAGGAAAGGTGTGATTAAGAGACCTTTCCACTTGATATAGAAAAGTTCAGCCAGTCTGCTGCTGCCTGTGCAGGGAAGGCGGATATTGGAATGGAAGGAAGTGAGGGTAGGGAGGGAAGCTTATTTCGGCGGGGAGGTACTACATTTTGTGTGGTGGGGGCAGCAGGGAGGGGTAACACTAACACTTTCTTTGGCTTCCTACTTAACCTACTCGCAGCTGATTTCTGTTCACGTGTACAGACAGATACTGAGTGCGTTTGTGCTGTTGCTTTGCATATGACGCATACTTTCAATGGCTTTGATATTCAGTGCTTGTTATACGTATTATCCGAGAAGGTCGTGTTCGTTGTAGGAATAAAAGCGTTCTGGCTTCGTTAGCTATGACGTAAGTCTCTTGTAGTTCGTATTTGATTGTAAATGATTTGACACGGGAGAGACTATGTATATGAAATTTTATGTATGTATGAATATATATATATAATATAATATATATATAATAATATATATTAATATATATCTATATATATGTCTATATCTATTCTAAATATCTATCTATTATATATATATATTATATATATATTACATAAATGCTGTATAAGTTACGCTAAAAATTTCACCTATTAAAACTTCCTGGCTCGAACAAGTATAGTGAAGGTTTTTCTTTTCAGTATCAGGCGTTTTAATTGTAGTGTTATCCTTTCAGAATTCATTAACTTTCGACAAGGGAAATCAGAATTGAGAGATCTACGAGAAAAGTCGATGAAGGGTTAATGAACTTGGTGTTGGACAAGACGAAATATGAGTTTGGTAATAATGATCTTACGTGCAGATATAAGTAGAGAGTAAGATTGATATAACTGGCATCCAGATTGTCTTATTTCGGCCGTTCAAATAAAAAACTCCTTAACATTCTGGCATTAAGAAATCTCTTGTGTCCAATCAGTTAGAGAACTGGGTAAAAATGTAGATGAATCTCTATTCATGGAATCTACTATATATTCTTATGAAGGTTTAGCTTGAATCGTTTATATTCCTTGATTTTTTTTCTTATTCAGTTTGTTCATTGGATCCAGTTAGCACCCATAACCTCAGCGTGTTTTACTTTTGATTAAATTTTATGACATAAAGTACGTAAAATTGGTCGTCGTTTGCCCCCTACCCCCCCCCTCTCCTCTCTCTCTCTCTCTCTCTCTCTCTCTCTCTCTCTCTCTTTTCTCAAATGCGACCTGAACGCACGCAATGCCTGTCTGGAGGTGTAAAAGCCGTATTTTATGAAAGTTAAAAAAAAAAAAAAAATTAAACTGTGTTACGCCAAGCGAAGGTTGATACGCTTCGTTCTGACAAAATCTCATGAAAATTAACAGTTTCGTTTTGGCAAAATCACATAAAAGCACCCACAAGAGCATCCATTCGTGTGAATTTAACATTGAGCAACCATCAACCTCCAGAGGTCCAAACCAGAGTTGATGTGGTTGTTATTATATTTATAAGTATTAGTATTATTATTATTATACCTCCGTTGTAAAAAATTATTGTAATAGAATAATGTAGTTTCTTGGTATATGTTAATTATCAAGTATGTCAATTTGCTCTGCATTGTTTTGCGACTGTTAAGCACTCGTTTCATCGAGCTCAGACTGTTATACACAACAAATTATTCTGAATGCAAATTGCATTTCATAAAGTAGGATTATCAGGTTATTCAAGTGAGGCCTCTCCGCTCCGCCTTCGGTGCTTGACAAGAAAGAGGCTCATTTATGAGGTTTGATTGTCGTTATCGTAACACTTCAGGGAACACTAGTTTTATGGGGAGGTTTAAGGGGGGCTAACCCAGGTTGTTTATGGTTTTGAATGTATTGCTACCGTCAAAGAAGAGTTCGTATTGAGATGGGTGTGTATCTGTCCGTCCGATCTTTTTCTGTCCGCCCCCAAATCTTGAAAACCACTGACGCTAGAGGACTGCAAATTGGTATGTTGATCATCCACCCTCCAATGATCAAATATGGCCTCAGTAGTTTTTATTCTATTTAAGATTAAGGTTAACCATGATCGTGCGACTGGCACCGCTACATTTAACAATACAGGGCACCAGCGGGCCGGGGCTGAAAGTTTCATGGGCCGTGGCTGAGTGTTTCATACAGCTTTTTTTTTTTTTTTAGGTCGACAACGCGGATTTCATCCGTAAATTTATATCCAACCGACGCATGAGTTATTTCCAGCACTATGCCACTGTTTTTGGTCTTGGTCAGAATCGTAATAGTCGCCAATTAAAACGGATCTGGAGCTCAAGAAAGCCAACTTATTCGGAAATTTGCTGCAAGAAGTAACAATTATACAAATAACTTTCAAGACCTAGAAGACAAAAGCTGCCAACCTGATCGGTTGCATGGAGGCCTACATACAGTAGGGTCACCCCAAGTAAATTGACATGATAATTAATACTGAAATACAAAGCTGTGAGAGCGCACGCCCCTGCCCCTGCCAACAGCTCCAGCCCCTTTAATCCAACAGATCCGGTTAGCCGGCCGGATCCGCATAATACATAACTGTGTCCAGGTTCGATGGCGGAGGTCAATGTTAAATTTAATTAATATTATTATAAATTCAGTAGCCGGTCCAGTCCCAATAGGTTTTGAATAGCTGCATAGTGGAGCAGCTTCTAATGAAATGAAAATCTCATCATTTTAATGGACTTTCGTCAATGCGGTTTAGGTATCTTGCTTAATGAGACATTGCAAAGAAACAGAAGTAACCTCCCAACTTTGTCGACTAATGAGGTATCATCCAAATAGCAAGATTTTGGGGGGAGATGTTATCCCCCGTGATCGTATCCTGCGGATTTATACGTATCAAGTGGACTTTTTTTTCGAAAAGAAATCTAAAACTATTTCTTATTTGTAGGATGGAGTAATGGGGCCATGTGTCATGCAGGCACAGGGGTGGGTACTCCTTGAACGTGTTTTATTCAAGTAAAGTCGGGTTCTTATGGCAGTGATTCTAATTCCCATAATGGAATTTTTTGTTCGCCTTTGCGTTATAAAGGAAACTTTTTCTAAATGTGCACACGTTTATGTGTTAGTATATTATTATATAATTAATTGATATATATTACTAGATATATGTATTATATATTATCTATAAAATGTTTAACTTTCTCTCTCCTCTTCTCTCCTCTTCTCTCTCCTCCTCTCTCTCTCTCTCTCTATCTCTCTCTTTCTCTCCTCTCTCCACACACATTATATATATATATATATATATATATATATATATATATATATATATATATATATATATATTGTGTATGAGTGTTATTCTATTGCGTTTGATATTTATGCAGGTAGGTAGGTACAGGCGCCTTTGCATGTAAATGGATCTTTGATGAAAGGGCTGTGGAGGCCGTGGGTGCTAAGTGGTTTATGAAGACCGTTACCAGCTGCATGCATGTCCACATTTCAGTGCGAGTGTGTATGTGCATTCTGGTTTAATATTGACCTGGTTCATTTTGAGCGAGAACCGTTGTTGACATGACCACATTCAGGGTGACGGGAGAGAGGAAGCCTGCGTTGGCTCCAGTGGTAACTACTATTTTTGCTGTATGAAATTTGAAATTACTTTGTTTCGTAAATCTTTTTATGTAGTTTAACTATATTCGTTTATTTTATTTCCTCTATTTTAAACGTCTTGCAATTTTTTATTCGTTAGCCATAGCTTTTTGAGTGTTAAACGGACAATTTTATTGGATATTGTTGTTTTGTTTTATTAATTATTAGAAATCAAGAAGTTTGGATGTTTAATTTTGCTCGTCGTTATTGTTCAAAGATCTGAAAACTATTGGTATAGAAAGCGATGTACTGATATTTGAAAAACTTAATTGAAAGTAGAACGTATTGTGTATGAATATCTACAACTATTTCGAAGATAAGACTAATGAAACCATTTCCATAGCTGGTGTGCAGTAGCCAGTCTTATTTGTATTTACATGATTGAGTTATCAAGCACCTACTAAAAAAGTTTAATGTATTGTTCATGTTTTCGCCGACGATGTAAAATTTTACTTGATATTAAGCCGTTTAGAAAATGCAGAAGAGAAACTGAGTGAGGTGATGGGTTGTTAGATATGAATGGGATCTTCCCTAGAAAGTGACCCCCAAGGGTTTAAACCCAGTATGTATCCACCTGTGCTGCTGCGTGTTTAATAAAAGCCCGTTGGGAATTACCGTAAAAACACAGACGACTGTAATTATCATATAAACATTATAGCTCCAAGAAATATTAAGTCCTAGATAATCACCACTATCTAGGAAAGATCCAATGAATGATAATGAAACAGTGGAAATCTGTTGAGGAAAAGACCAAATGTTGAGTTGTAGGTAAAAGGGGTGATCATAGCTGTAGTGCAGCTTTTCCGGTATCAGCTTCCTAGATATATTATATAATCGGGATGTGTATCTTACTCGGTAAATGGTGGATGTGGCTTGGACATTAATGCTTGCTCGAACATACTATTAGATGCTCGTTCATCGATTTCTTTGACCGATTAGATTATTGAAATTCGATTCTAGTAGGTCGCCCTTATTACCAGCTGGAAAAAATGTAGAATAATATGATTGGAGCTGAAAGACTACTGGACGGTGTACCGCCAACATAGAAGAATGACACCGATACCCTTGGATATGAAGCGCCTCAGTGGCGTGATCGGTATGGTCTTAACCTGCCACCTCGGTGGCCGCGAGTTTGATTCTCGGGCATTCTATTGAGGGGTTAGAGATGTGTATTTCTGGTGATAGAAGTTCACTCTCGATGTGGTTCTGAAGTCACGTGAAGCTGTTGGTCCCGTTGCTGAATAACCTCTGGTTCCATGTCACGTAAAAGCACCATACAAAAAACAAACGCAACCCTTGGATATGCTCCATTGGCTACACTTTAGGGCAAGATTCGGATAGGAGAATATTATGTGAATAACGTTGAAATAGATCATGGAAAACAAGTGCAAAAGGGGAGATGTAAAGGATTCAGCCAAGATCAGTTCTGAGGCGACTGCATCAATGATGAAACCGGAATGAGTAATACTGAATATACTGATATTCATTTTTTTTCTTCCTCCGAGATGCTGCTTTAAGAGCGTCGTCTTTGACAGAGTGGGCCGAGAATAAACCAGACAATGAACAGTGAACCGGAAAATGTCACTTTATATCCACTTTTTTTTTTTTTTAATAGCTTGACGCGTGAGCTCGCCTTCACGTGAATAAAGCTGTTGTTTGCAAGGTCCCTCTTGCATGGTTTTTGGTATCAACATCTGGATTTTTCAAGTGCTGTATGGAAAACGTTCATTATTCTTTTCCTTGAAGTAAAAGTGAATGAAAGCACACGCTTACGTTTGTTTAGTAAGCGTAATCGTGCTGTTAATAAGTAAGATGGTCCATTGAACAAATAAAAAAAAGATGGTTTGTGTTTAAGGCAAATGGCGACATTACATAATCTTCTCGTAATTGTTAGATGTTTAATGTTAGTTGCAGAGTAAAGGTATTTTATATTCTGAACGCGGTTTGATCAGGGGAATGAATGCTCAGAGCTCTGTTGTGGATGTGGCCGTTGTGTTTACGGCTTATGATTTGGCGCTTCCATTTAATCTACACGAAAAGCGGATTAACGTTAGGTATTCTGAATTTTATGATTATCGTGTAAAATAATATTTTGATATTTTTAATTTTCTCACACTCGTCGTTGTAATTTGTTGTTCATTCATAGCTATGTGAAGGAATAATTTCGTACTGTAAATTTACTGTTCGTTTTTGTATAAGGTTGTGCGTAAATTAGTTTATTTTATCATTCTGTCGGGATTATTTTTTTTCACTTTCTTTTAATAATAAGAAACTCGCGTAGTGTCGATTATCTTTTGAGATTCAGTTATGCCGTCGTCAAGCCTTCAATGTGAAATAGATTTTGTGTTGGAATGATTAGAATTACCTTTACCCAAATTGAAGTAGAATTCTGTAATGAAATGATAGGATTAACTTTGACCTCATCTTTGGCATGTGTACATGTCTTCTGGCATTCACCAGGTAACAAACATGTAGGCGGCTGCAACATAACCACGATTAAAAGCGTAGAAAATTTGAGGACTTCAGAAAAGTTGTATTTATTATGTTTGTTTTTACGTGTGCTGTTGCTTTCGGATAAGTTCCTCGTTGGACGAGTGGTTTACGTCCCGAGTTCGATTCCCCGCTCTGCTAAAGTGGAATCAGAGGAATTTGTTTCTGGTGATTAGAAATTAATTTCTCGATATAATGTGGATCGGATTCCACAATAAGCTGTAGGTCCCGTTATTAGGTAACCGATTGGTTCCTAGCCATGTAGAAAATATCTAATCCTTCGGGCCAGCCCTAGGAGAGCTCTTCATCAGTTCAATGGTCTGGTTTAAACTAAGTTATACTTTTGCTTTTGGATAGATATATCAATAACTTCAATCTAAAGTTTTTTTTACTTATGATAGTTCATTAATATTTCTCATCGAGGTAGGAAGGGGCAGTAGATATATTGATGACCTGGTACGTTCCAACCAACAACTAGGTCGTTGATACTTGGGCACCTCACATTGCCTCATCAATTTTGTACTTAAGTTACTCAAAACAGCAGCTTTTTTTATAGTTCTTCAATACACATTTCAGGTCCATCATACACGAGTTTCAGTATGAAACAGAAGTTGGAAAATCTGTGGTTGGAATGTTGTTGTTCTCGTTCGTTATGAGAGAGATCGTTAGCATGTTGTTCCTATTAGTGTGTCCTTGACTAGACTCGGTGGTGTAATGTATTAGGAGTAAAATTGATGATCCTGTTGATCATAAGTTGTAGCTGTGAAAGTGAAATTTCTCTCTCTCTCTCTCTCTCTCTCTCTCTCTCTCTCTCTCTCTCTCTCTCTCTCCTGTACGTGATATTTCTGAGTATTTTGAATTCCAGTTACCAAATACGTGCGTAGATTATATATCGTGGTCAAATGAACTTTCCGCTTTTAGGTAACAATACATAGTACACAAGCAATGAAGCGTAACATGTTTATTTTGGCTTTATCTATTGGTGTCAGCCGTGAATTGTTGAAACTTATCATTCTTACTAATAGAAATTTGATCTCATTTGTGATATTCCTGTTGACGTCAATAACCTATGTATGAAAACGAAGTTTATGGATATAAGATATATATGTATATATACATGTTCTGCATATGTCGCCAGTACTACAACGTTCTGAGAAATTGAGAATGTATCTCGTTAGGTGAATTTTCGTCTGTGGGTTTTCATCGATTGAATATAGTCCAGTTTCCCCTTTGTTTGTAACTACGTCATTCAACTAACGTGAATTAATCTGTAGTCAAGTTTTGAAGGAGCCAGTGAAAAACTTATCATCATTTTATATCAAAATTCTGTAAGTTTTCTTGTTCGTTTTGTTTTAATTATTAGAGGAACTGAATATTGGCTACACTTTTAAGATTATTGTATAAGTAAGCTTTTGGGTACTCGTTTCATGAATATTGTCTTATTTGTGTCGGATATTTGGTGCATGTTGCTGAGTACTTAATAACGCCAGATGACGGCAGATTTGGTAAATATTATGAAGGTTATTTGTATTGATTTTTCTCATCCCACTTTTTATTTCTGAATCGATGAAACTGTTCGAAGTTTGCTGGTGTTGACCATCAGTGCCGTTACTAAAATATGTTAATAGTTAGGCATCAGTGAATGAGTAAAGAATGATTTGCAATGGATTCCGGTTGAAATTGTGGGCAATTCAGGTATGTGTGCGGGGATGATTTTTTACAGATTAGAGTACCATAATAGTTGTTCTAGTTATGACAATGAGACCAACTTGTCATGATTACTTGCAAGTACAATGGCTGATTTTTTGCGTCTTGTTATGGAATGTTCTAAGTACTGCGGCAAATAAAGTGCATAGAAGGATGTGTTTTGGCGGCAATTATCAAGGATGGTAATTCCTGCATTAATCAGCGTTTATCATAAACTTTATTTAGCAGTGGGTTCAGGATAAGTAAGGTGGCCGCTTTATACAAGAACGTCTTCTATAACAACTCAGCTGTGGTACTGTTTATAGTCTTATAAAAATATAGAATTATGAAGGATGGGAGTATCGTGTGCTGTGGAGAGAATGACAATGTTGAGGAATCTGATTCATGCATATCCTGATTATTTTAAGTGACAAGTATTTCTTTTGTTTTGAAAGGTAATATGGTTTCAAACAGGTGATTGGAATTAAGTATATCATTGTGAATATTCAGGCCCATTTTGTCCGGCTAGTTTTCAAATTAATTTGGGCCTAACGATAACGTTTTCCGCTTTATTGGAAATTTATGTAAATTATCAGGAAATTATAGAAGAGCTCATTCAGCGATAATGGGAGAACCATATTTTCTGCTGGCTCTCGTTTGACGGATGGATAGTTTCAACCGGATGTGTTAGGTTTTTTTCTTTTCTTGTGTGTTCCAGATATTCTTTTCATGGTTTATCAACTTCGTTATGGAAAGATAAATTTTTAGCTCATCTTGATGTATGAGAAGTTTGAGAGCGATAAATCTCCCATCATTAAATATAATAATTGGTATTTTTGTAATCCGCGGACTTTTAATAGTAAAAAAATATATATTGTTGCAAGTTATGTGATTTTTTGTATAATGAAGCTTAGAGTAGGTTTGTATTTTTATGTAAATGCTATAGATGTTGTACATAATAATAATAATAATAATAATAATAATAATAATAATAATAATAATAAGTGTAGGTCCGTTCTCTCTGATTTACGATAAGCTAATGCCAACATCACACAAAGTACAAGAGTGAAGAATTCCTGCACTTCCAGCTTTCGGTAGGGCCATTGGGTGTACCCGTTCTTTTTGTCCTTTGTTTTATATGTGCCCCCTACGAGCCAGAAGTGAAAACGATGTCTATATGTGATTAGGGTAAGTGAGGAAGACGCATGTTTAAAGGTGCCTGCCATTAGGAAGCCCCTTTCAGATCCCTTGCGACTGCTGCCATTTGTTTCCGTAATGGGACGTCGTGTTGCTCTCCTGACGTCATTGATCATTTACCAGAGGTTTGCGAGTCCTGGTCGCAGGCGAAAGAGCGGTTGCTTTGAGATTGTTTGCTGTAGTACAGGGCTGAAATTTGGCGATGCAGATCATTCTCATTCCTTCTAGAGTCCGTGGAAATTTATGGCCGGGGAGTTTTAAGGACTGTGTGTTTTAATTATTGACTCACTACAACAACAAATTAACTTGTTTTGGGTAGTGCACACACTTTCTCACCATCGACATTTTCTGAGAGTATCCTCCGTGGACGAGAGACTGGTTGTTGCTGTTGACGGTATAGGGTCAACTACAAGATATTCTGCATTGACTTATAGGTTTGTTTAAGAGTACATCTTTCGACATCTTTGACGATTGTTAAGTGGTCTTTCCATCCAATTTCTTTTTCTCCTTCTCATTGCGTCATCGGATCTTGTGATTTCATGGTAGTCTTAATTGCTTAAGTAATTTTTATGTAATTTTTTTCAAGCTAACCCATCTTCATTGGATCTTATCAACTACTGAGAATTGCCATTGACCGTTGCAGTTACTCGGTATTTCATTGTGTATCATGAGAGGACGAATCTTTTTAATTGTTTATGCAATGAGTTGTAGGTTTGTTCGTGACAATACAGAGCATACATTAAGTCTCTGTAGTTAAGTATCCTGTAAGATAAGTATCATGCAAAATAAAATTTTGCTTTACTTTAAATTTTACTTTAAAAAAATAAATTAGTATAAATATCCACTGATTCTGGAGGAGCCAGTCTGGATTAGACTTCAGGAGATTT
>NC_061100.1:46283348-46298348 GCF_015104395.2 Macrobrachium nipponense
TCTGTAAACCTAAATAGTGATTTAGGAACGTGATCGTTATCCAAAATGCATATCATCGTACCAGTATAATCACAACCAAGAGGACCTCTAAAGAGAGCCTTATTGCAAGGGGGTTTGAACATCGCCATCTAGATGGCGTTGGTTTGAACCCATTCACAATTCTCTCTCTCTCTCTCTCCTCTCTCTCTCTCTCTCTCTCTCTCTCAACTGCTTGTCGAAGGTCACAGTAGGAGACTTATCAATTGTTTTGCAGAATATCGTGCAAAATGATTGTTTGAAGACTTCGGTTCCCTGGAAATGATACTTTTAACTACAAATATTATGTGGTGTTCTGTCTTAATGTAACCAAAAGACATTTCCTGGGCTTGCGATGTTCAAAGGATTTTTTTTTTTTTATAGAGTATAGTAGAGTTTATCTCTTCTCATTCTTTTCACGGCAAATTCTTCGAGATCGCAATTCGTATTTGAATTTTTTGTTTTTGTTTTTGTAACACCCGTTGTTAAATTAAAGCTAAATTTCCTCAATTTCGTGATTTTTTAGCGTCTCGGTGCCGTGGTCGATATGGTGTTGGCGTACCACCTCGGTGGCCGCGAGTTCGATTCTTGGGCATTCCATTGAGGTGTGAGAGAGATGTATTTCTGGTGATAGAAGTTCACTCTCAACGTGGTTCAGAAGTCACGTAAAGCCAATGGTCCCGTTGCTGAATAGCCACTGGTTCCATGCAACGTAAAAACACCATACAAACAAACAATTTCGTGATTTTTTTTCTTGCTTCTTGTAAATTTTATGACACTCCTTCTTTATTTGTATATTGGTTTGTGAACTTTTTAAATGCATGTGGCGGTAACGTGCAAAGAAATGGTAGAAATTTTGTCCGACTGAAAGAGGCAAGCGTGATTGAAAGGTAACACTTCGTCTGGGGCAATTACTGGTAACTAAATATCACGGGACTGGTTATAAACGTTGCTGTTTGAATCGTCAATCATTCAGCAGGTGAGTGAATCTTCGTCTTCTAGGTCGTCCACTGCCCTCATGTGCACGTATCACTCGAGTAAATGCTAGTTCTTTTATTCTTGTTAAAAGTATGGCTCAAATGCCTTATTTGGCTGATCAAAGGTCCTTACTGTTATCAGGTGCTGTAAAGTGGGGTTGGTGTGACTTGGAAAAATTCTTCAGTAAGATAGATCATAATCTTATCGTGAATTTAACTTGGGTCGATAATCTTATTTTATGGCAGATGTAAAATTTAATGTACGTGTCAAGCTTAATAGAGAATCATGTAGCATCTGTAGGAAATGTTAAATGTTTACATTTCTTTCATATAATTGACTAGCCATACGGAGGTCTCTAAACAAGATTTGAGCAGACCTTATGACGAACATCATTCAGTTTTTATAGAAACGAGAAAACAAAAACAAAAACCACCTTAGTGAACGGTTAGACCCACTAGAATGCTGCTTCAAATTCGGTAGAAAAAAGCGTTTTAGTAAATGGCTCGATAAGTCCTCAAGCTCGAGAGATTTTCTCACAAAGAAATTGTAAGTTTTAATTTTCACCCGAAAATGCAAACTAGTGGAGGGTGTCGCAATATCCCGTTTTTTGTGGTATCTGTAAATCAGTATCACCAGGTACTCGCTCGTGCTCGACTGGCCTTCAGAGTACTAGGCTTCATTTAAGTATCACTGGTTACCGATCTTACAGGTGCACTGAAATTGAAAGGGACAGTGTTAAAGCCAAATTTGATTAAACCTTTCGTTTGGCGTTTTGATATTTAAAATATGATAATCTTTGACTAGCTCCCCGTTATTTATTTGAATGGATATTGACCAGCAAAATCATATTTGGTTCACAATTTAAACGAACATAACAAACAACAGTTAGTTTATTATGTTTTTTTCTAGAATCCAAAAGCAAATTGATCGTAGAATTTGTGTTTTTATTTCTTTCTGGTTTTTGAAAAAAAAATCTTCGTTGAAATCCTAAAGTGTTTATATTTGCGTATACATTCTACGAATTCAATTAATGAGTTTGGTCATAAACAAAAAATTTAGTAGGAGTTTACACATTATACAATGTCCAACTTAGTGTCTCTCCAGTACCCTTTTTCAGTAAGTAATTAAAAACTAAGATCAGAAACCTGTACTGAGAATGAATCTTGAAAATAAAGGTTGAAACAGTTAAAAATAACTATAGGTTATTGATTTTCACTTCCAGCGCCTGCCACATTAATAGAAATATTTTTTTTTTCAAAATGATAGAAGGTCAAGGGATTAGAGATGACTTTCAACGCATCGGTCCTTTCTTCATAGTGTTGTTATACTTCGTTACATGTGAATAGAATATTTTAGTTTGTATTTCCAAATTTGTCCAAAAGCCCCCAATGAACTTTGTGTATGATTCAGTTTCAGGCCTTATGGCACCTTGCACCTCAAGGGGCTAGGAAGGAAGTTCAGGGAGGACACTTGCAATTGCTATATTGGCCAGGATGGGAAGTTGCGGAGGAGGCGGAGATGCTTGAAACTTATCTCACCTAGTTTACCCCGGTTAAATATGCAAATCTCTAAGAAGTTCGTGTGTCTCGCACCCCTCCCTCCCTCCCCCCTACCCCTTTTCTTTGTTCTGCTCTTTAAGTATGCATAGGTCTGGGGTTGAACCCTAGGAGGGGAAAAAAGGACCACCATAGGATGCTTAACGATCTTAAAAGTTGCCTGTCTTGGCTAGTCTCAAGGACCAGAGTGTTTTCTTAGTCTTGTTTTGCTGCTGTTTACGGCCAGTTCCTTACTCTGATGTATTACTATACAGTTATGATATAGTATATATATATAATATATATATATATATATATATATATATAAATATATATATATATATGTATATATATATAGAAATGTTTTGCCACGAAGGAAAAAAATGAAAGCAATATAGCCAAGGCACTTTCGGTCTAGTTAGACCTTTTACTCAGGCACAACGTTGTGCCTGAGTAAGGGTCGAACTAGATCGAAAGTGCTTGGCTATCTCGCTTTTCATTTTTTTTTCCTTCGTGGCAAAACGTCTATTTATACATAGCATCACGTTTTATATACTTGTCGTGATCAAGTTATTCATATATATATATATATATATATATATATATAGATATATATATGTATGTATATATATACACGTATATATATGTATATTATATATATATATATATCATATCATATATATATATTATATATAGTATATAGTATATTTTTATATAGCTATTATATATAAGTATATGATATATATATGTATATATATAAGTATGTATGTAATATATTATATATATAGTATGTAGTATTTAATTATATATAGTATATAATACATATATATATATATATATATATATATATATATATATATATATATATGATGTGTGTGATGTAATATACTTATATAAAGCTTTGAATATCCATGAAACAACAAAACTATTTCATTTATCAGAATCGCATGTATCAGAGGAAATAGAGGGTTAAAATAGTGGTTAAATCTTGGGCGCTGTCTCCCCTGACTAAGATATATTGAGACAATTACACCACCTTCTAGAAAGGTAGATTCGAGGTTCAGAGATCAAACTGACGTTCCTCCTTGATTATCTCTACAAATTTCGCCTTTCTGAGACAATGAAGACGTCAAATTCTGTTAGGAAGAAATACAGTGGGAGTCTTGATTTATTGGTCAGCACTTCCCTTTTTATTTTTGTTATATATATATATATATTATATATATATATATATAATATATATTACATATATATATATATATATATATATATATATATATCTTTGCATAATGCTTGAAAACCCATAGTAAATCTCTTTCTCTCTCTCTTCTCTCCTCTCTTCTCTACTCCTCTCTCTCTCTCTCTCTCTCTCTCTTATGATCGCGAGGAACACAAACACAGTCTTTAATCATTTAAGCGTTAGAACAATCCTTCAGAACATGAAGCATGTATTCTTAGGCCATAGGAAGTTATGCACAAGAGGAGAAATATCCTTTAATCAGTCGAGAAGGCTGGACAGTTGTACCAGGAAGATTTTTATCCAAAGAGCATAACGTAACACTACCGGACTGCCCAAATATTACACCTTTTTTGTATAAAATTATGAAAATCATTTAAGGAAAATTCGAATTTTACCGGTGAATTAGTATTGAGGGGTAATTGTGTGTGTGTTTTGTTGGGGGGAGGCCGCTTTGGTGTCGGGTGTGGATTCTTGTTGCGTTAAACTTGGCCCATTCAGTGCGATATTGAACACGGGTCATTAAACGCACGCCAGGAAATCAACCTCTGTCCTTCCGGTTCCGCCTCCGGAAATTAAGCTAAAAAGTCAGCTTTTACGCTTAGCCGCCGCCCCCCCCCCCCCCCCCCCCCCCCCCCCCCCCCCCCCCCCCACACACACACACACACACACACACACACACACACACACACACACATAGAAGTGTGAGCGTTTTGTTTATTTAACCTCTAAGAACCTAGGGAACAGTTTTAGAGTCATGCATTTGCCGATAAGGCTACCGAAGTCTAAAAGAGATCTTGAACGCCACCGACTTTTTCCGTATATGGAAGAAAATTCATGTTGATAACCACGAGAACCGTCTGGCGTCCGCTTGTAGCCATCTTTTGCACCAGGATTAGAATTGAATCATTTATCGTTAATGTATCTGTTATCATTCATTTGTTCCTACACGTTATACAAAACCATCGGTCCTTCACACAAGGAATTAGTTTCAGCGCCAGCTGGAACTCATTCCTTATGTAAAGGACCCCATGTTTGTATAGTTAGGTAAAATACAATTTACTTTCAAAAATTTTGATTTTTTATGTATTTGTTACCATTCAGTTTGCTGTTTATAACTCATTGTTATTAAGGTTTCTTCAGTCTGATGTAAACATGAACATCGATAGCATTACTTCGCTCAATGTGGACACAATGCACCGCTCATGCTCAGCGCTTTTCATATTCCCCTAAATCCGCGTTGCTTTGTTGCTATCCAGTAAATTACTTTCCAGAGCCGGTCGGTAACTGAAGTGCGTGTGTAGTGCCGCGTGAACTGAGGGGACCTGAGAGAAGTGAAGCCGGGGATGCCGTGGGTGAGGGACGGTGGGTAAGCCACCCCTGTGGCTTTGGTATAGGAAGCAGGCTTCACCTGCCTCTGCTAATTAGGCGGCTGCGTTTGGTCCTCCTAGCAACCACGATCCTTAGCTGCCTTTTTTGTTTATTTTTTTCTTAAGCTCTATATCTCTTCTTCGGTAGATTGTATGTTTTTGGGGAAGTTAATCTCTGCTCTCTCTCTCTCTTCTCTCTCTCTCTCTCTCTCTCTCTCTCTCTCTCGTGTGTGTGTGTGTGTATATGTTTTGGAAGTTGCATCCAAATTGCATGCATCATGTCTGTCCGATTTCCGGATGTTGCTTTGTCAGTATTGTAAGTAATGTTATCATCAGTTTCCGTCATCTAGCTCCACTTATAGGTTGCTGGAGTGATTTGCTTATGTGACCAGAAATTTTACCTTCCGAAGTTGCGCCTTGATATTTCGCCCATTTATTGCTCATCTCGAATTGAAACTGTTGGAGGAAAACCTGCAGGCTTAGTTTCACGATCATAAATGATCATGTCATCGTGAAATGCTTTTGAAATAGATCTATCATCATTTTGTGAGCTTGACAACATCGTACGAGTGCCTTTCCTCGAACGTTCGAAATCTCCTCGCGCAGTTTTTAAGTATTTGCCGTGTACATGTTTGTTTGCTTGCTTGAAGGTGGAGTGTATTATGAGTCAACATTGGCCGTAACAGTTTTTCATACAATTACGAAAGGTAGATCTAAACGGTCTTTCTTGAAAAGCCATCGTGGGCGGTGGAGTGGGCTGGATTGGGCTGTATGAGTTTGCTCCACGGGGCGGGATGGAGAGCCCTCCTTGTTTGCTTTTATATTATGAAAAGGGTTTCGGGTGGAGGGGCTTTGTGGAAGTGCCACCTGTGGATGCCATAGTGTGTGTGTGTCACATAGTATTGTAAGTATAGGCAGCGTGATTTCCAGTAGATCTTTTAAGATATTACAGAAATAAATCATGTTTAGTAGATGAATTTGAGGTTTATTTATATCTATTGTTTACATGTTTAACTAGAATTGGTTTAGCAGAGGTTAGACTATTATATTTATCCATTTTTCCGCATTTAAGAACGAAATGTTGTATTTAACACATTTTATCGTACACTTAGCAGTCCAGGGTTATCTGCCCATCACGCGTGATTAGTCGATGATCTTGATATCATCAGCGATATGTATTCGCCGTGAATTTAGCCAGATATTGGATTATTTTTATGCAAAACTGGCTTTGAGATTTTTATCTTATGTCCTAATTAAGTGATTATTTTTTTGCGCAGTAACATGCATATGACATGATCTTAGCTTTTATTTAATATTAATAATTATTGTGCATTCGGTAATTATATAATTGTAAAATATTTGAGTAGTTGAAATCCTTCTTGCCCTTTATTGAATTTAGTGAATATTTTATGTGTATAATTTTTGTAACGAGTAATGCTTTACTTTTAAAAATCTGTATAAGTTTATTTGTCCAATCTTCCTTCTCCCCTTGTATGGCTAGGTATTTTTAACCTGAATTGTTTCTTTTGGTATTTGGACGTCTGTATCTAAGGTGTTATTTTAGGAATTCTCCAAGGAATGTGAAACGGCCTCTCCCTGTAGCTATGAAGGAGAATCTCCTTCCGTGTTAGTAAACAGTCACCTTTAAAACACATCTACTTATTTTTTATTTTAAGAGTTCCAGACATATTTTAGATGATATCTTGGGAGCCTGAATAAAATCATTTTGAATATGCCTAAACTGTATGCTAGAGAGAGAGAGAGAGAGAGAGAGAGAGAGAGAGAGAGAGAGAGAGAGAGAGAGAGAGAAGGCTGGGGGAACTTTACCTTATTAGTAGGGAAGGTTGTGACAAATACCTGGCAACACTACCGCTTTCGTGTTA
The DNA here is from genome assembly GCF_015104395.2 of Macrobrachium nipponense. Lineage (NCBI taxonomy): Eukaryota > Metazoa > Arthropoda > Malacostraca > Decapoda > Palaemonidae > Macrobrachium > Macrobrachium nipponense. The sequence continues at coordinate 46,290,367 of NC_061100.1, forward strand.
GGCTGAAGAAGGACAACGAAAAGTTAGACACTGATTTATACTTGTGGCATTTAGATTGAGCCAGCTCTAATAAGGAAAGTTCTTAAACGCCCTGATACCCAATCTTCAGGATAAACTAGATTGCGTGAAAAGGTAGAGGTGGCTTATAGTCGTGAGGGGAAAGACCAAGGAGCGCTAATGAGTCTGGCTTCTCTTTCTTTTTCTCTCGGTCGAGTTGGCGTGGCTTCTCGCCCTGCAAAACCCTCATTTTTTTCAGGTTTCGGACATTATTTATCGATGAATATAATCAGAACTGTATTAAAGTAGGTTCAAATTGGCTCTCAGGTTGAAATCCTGACTTTATTCCTGCACGGATTAAAGGTACAAAAAGGTTGGGTAAACCAATTGAGCAAGAGAAGAGTGATGTTTGTTAGAGGTTCCTAGAATTGCCTTTGAGCACAGCTTTAGTTACAAAAAATAGAAAGAAAGAAAAATTAAAAAAACATCGTTGAGAGCAAACGATAACTACAAACCAAAAACCAAAAGTATTTTAAGGTAGTGGCATGGATGTGAAGATACCGCCTCGTACACACACACACACACACACTCACTTTATCTATCAATCTGTCTTTCTATATCTATATACGTATGTACTTGTGTGTATATGAAATATATATTTTATATACACACAAGACAAATGCTAAATTCATCAAAATGACAAAAACTGAAAAGCTTTGTTACTTTTAATATCACTGTAGATAGTCTTCAGTGTTATAACCTACGCACGTCTAGGATTTTTTTTTTTTTTTTTTTTAGCGAGGATAGTTAAAACAAAATTCGGTATTGCATTTGGTTCCTTTCAGTAGCTTTTCATCCTGGAGGTATCAATGATAGGAGGAAGCGTTTACACTAAAAAAATCTTGGTAAATGGAACTGGTTCATTTATCGTGCTCAACATACAAACACTTCTCTTTATGACCCAAAAAAAAGATTGCAAGGTTGGATGACATGTGTAGAAATTTCACGTTGGCTTTCAATTTTTGCTAGCTCTCTCTCTCTCTCTCTCTCTCTCTCTCTCTCTCTCTCTCTCTCTCTCTCTCTCTCTCTCTCTCTCTCTCTGTTTTTTTCCCCCTCAGCTGACCCAATTTAAAACGGCTTCCGGTATTTGATGCACGTAGGAATATTTGACTGGGGTGAATTATGGATGAAATGTTGAATACAGCAGCAGCAACAAAAGCCTTCCGCTGTTAGTATTATTGCATAAGTAGCGAGTGCTGTCAGTATAAGAATGTTATTCACCTTTACCTTTTCTTTGCAGGTGAGTTGATCTTCGAGGGAGGTTAAATTGTCTCCTGTTATCGTGAGTATTTAAATAGGAAAGTTGGTGATTCCAGGAAGCTATTAAGGGTTATTATAAAGTGCTATTGTCCGCAACATAATTGTAATTAAATGTGAATAAGTACTTCCTTCCCTTTCACTTCGTTGTCGTTTGTATATCTAATCCAGTAGGCACTTAAGGGTATATTTGTTTCAACGCCTCGACTTCTATTTCTGGGCCATTGGTTTTTCATGCTTTTAACGTAATGTATGTGTTTAATGTTTTATACTGGGATTCCTTATCGTTTTCTCACACAGTATCCCAGACCCGTACCTTCGGTGACCAAACGCGACTTAAGAATTGAAGGGCAATTCTGAATAAAAAATGTTCTGCGGTATATTAACGAGCTGGCTTATAGGAATAACTGTATTGTCCCCTTTGGAAAGTCGTAGACACCCCAGGAGTCTAGTTTGTTTGTCAAGGCTGAAATTGTGAAATTTTTAATTGCTTTGTTGTTTAGCAGAGAAACTTAAACTAGCTAATGAATGTTGGAATGGATGCGTTCTGACACTATTTTGTACCATCCTCAAATCCTTAGAGGAAATAGCTAAGCTCTCTCCATCACCGTTGGATCAGACTTAGCTAGACAAGAGTTTCCGTGACTGAGATTATATGAAGAACGTTTATTGTTACTGGGACCTGAAGCCTATTAATCTCTTAATATCTATCTTAACACAATTGCATCAACAGGTAGTTCAAGATATTCCTGGAAGTCACGTAAAGCCGTTGGTCCCGTTGCTGAATAACCCCTGGTTCCATGCAACGTAAAAACACCATACAAACAAACATATAAGATATTCCTTGTGTCCAGTTAGGTCATGTCAGCCGAGAGCACTGCGTTACTCAGGACTTGGAAGATAATGATGGTATGTTTGTCAGAGCAAATGGCTTCAACCCCGTTGACTAATAGAGCGCCGAAGAGGTTCAGGCACTATCAATGAAGCTCCCTTGTGTGGGGTCTTTGTAATCCAGATTTGGAATTAATTCGTGGGTCACCGATGGTTTGAATCCTTCGATTTTTTAACAGGACTGGTAGAAGATTATCTTTATTTATATTTTCGTGTACTTTTAGGTCACATTTAGGAATTCGCCACCTCCTACGAGTGAGTGTTTGTTACGGTAGTTCACAAAGAAACGTAATGGCAAACTTCGAGAAAATTTTCAATTGAATTTATGCCTGCATCTGTGGATAGCCAAAACGATTGATTTTGGGAGAAATTCACGGCTATACATACACCGTCTTGAAATGGGCGACAAAGTCACCTGTTTCCAAAGTTTACTTTGCCTAAAAATAGGGGGACCCTCATGTGTGTGTATAATTTGTTTTTAGCCAGTTTCCCAGATTCCCAGATTCCTGTAAACTTGCATTTTCAGGAGACGCCTTTTCCACTGGGATTGAGCCGTAATAATACTACCGCTACTGCTGGTTTCTCTTTTTCTCCGTAGTTTCTATCAGGCCTGAACACAAAGGTTCCCGGACAGGAATTTGTATGTATGCATTGTGTGTGTGATATTCTTTGCGTTCTTTTCCCATTGTGGAATTAGTTGTTTGGGTTATTAGGTGCATTTTTAATTATTGTACTGTTTTTGTTAAACATATCGTATAACTTAATTGGCAGTTGATTAGTGATACAAGACAGAATATATGTGTACCACCACTGAGGGGGATGATAGAGAAAGTATTCAGCTTGGTGGAGAGCAAATAAGGAGAGTTGATAAGTTTAAGTATTTGGGATCTTTTGTTAACGCTGGAGGAAGTATGGAAGAAGAAGTAAAACATCGGGTACAGGCAGGCTGGAACAACTGGAGAGCGGCCTCGGGAGTTCTTTGTGACAAAAGAATGCCGCTTAGGTTAAAAGGAAAATTTCACAAGACGGTGGTAAGAACAGCAATGCTGTATGGTACGGAAACAGCAAGCATGAGAAAAGCAGAGCAGAAGAAGATGGATGTGGCAGAAATGAGAATGCTTAGGTGGATGTCTGGGGTAACAAGAGTGGATAGGATCAGAAATGACTACATAAGGGGGTCAACTAAGGTGGTGGAAGTATCAAAGAAAGTGCAGGAGGGGAGGCTGAGATGGTATGGACATCTGTTGAGGAGAGATGAGGACCACGCTGGGAGACATACTATGGGGGTGGAGGTGCAAGGAAGAAGAAAAAGAGGGAGACCAAGAAAGAGATGGAAGGACTGTGTGAGAGGAGACTTACATGAGAAGGGAATTGATGAGGCAGAAGCACAAGATAGAAATAGATGGAAACGGCTCATCCGAAACGGCGACCCCATATAAAAATGGGAACAAGCTGGGAAGAAGAAGAAGTTGGAAGTGTATTGTTTAATATTACGTGCTCTTCCTTAATTAGGTTGTAAAATTATATTTCTTGTGTGTGTGTGTGTGTAATATGATTTTTATAATTGCCGATGTTCATCTTCCCCTTATATTGAACTTACTAAGAGAAAACACACACACACACATATAATATATATATATATATATATATATATATATATATATATATATATATATATATATATATATATATACTAATAGACAAATCGTCCCAACTGTCGTTGCTCCAGATTGTCGTCCTATCTTGCTCCTGGATCGCAGGCCTAAGATTTATGCAGTGATTTAATACCAGGATGTATCCCATTGTAACGGTCGTCCTAATATCAAGATCCATTTATCCTTCTCTTTTGTTTATATAATTTACGATTCTGTTTCTTGCCTTTCTATGTGGTGATTGTATTCTTGAAGTTAGGTCGAGGTTGAAAGCTAGGGACTAAGTTTGTAGCACTTTAAATGCTGCTACTCTGACCCCCAAAATGGATTTAATTCTTGAAATTCCACCCCCCCCCCCCATGAGTAAAACTTATTCCCAGTATGTGGTCTACTATGCGAAAGGTATATAATGTATACTTCTTGTTTTCCATTAATGTGTATGTACAGTATCTATACTCTATATATATATATATATATATATATATATAATTATATATATATATATATGTATACTACACACATAATATATATATACATACATATATATATATATATATATATATATATATATATATATAATATTATATATATCCACAGGTTAAAAATAAGAGACAGGGAGTAGGTCCTGATCGGTTTCGACTTTATTTCCAAGCTATTGACGAAGGACTTACACATAGTATTAGGAGCCACAAATATATATACTCGAGACAGTACTGACGAACACACACAACCGTTTGAGACTGTTATAGGTGATTATAATCACTAATATATATATATTTTTTTTTATTATATAATATTATAATATATATATATATATATATAATATATATATATAACACACGAGAGAAAATTTATTCTTGCTGAATGGTGGTAGAAATTCCTGACATGAACTGTTGAAAATGGCTTTGAAATTTTTGCTATTGTACAAGCAAACCACCAGTATTCCTTTTCTTTAACTTTTATGTTAATTTGCATTTGCACTTAAGATTCTATGGAAACAAAAACGAATTTTAAAGCAAACCCGATTTTTTCATTAGTCATGTTTTTAGCATAACATTGCTATCCATTGTGTGCGTCGGTTTAGTATCAGCCTTTCCTCCTCGTGGTCACATTGCTTGAGCCTTGGATCCGCCGCGCATCCGCCCGCCTGTCTCTCCTAGTTACTGAAGAGTTTACTTCGAATCGCGACGCTTTTTGGCGTCCGATGGAAAATGAAGGAGGAATGTGATGGATCGTGCAATAAGGGAGCGGTGGTGGGGAGTGAGGGGTGCTTCCTTAAGGATTCTTTTAGGCTTAAAGTTGACGACTACCATCTGGGGAAACCAGTTTTCTGAGGGACACCATTTGACTTGTAGCGAAATCACCGCCGGTACCAAGCTGGAAATATTTCAACACCCGGAAGTTTTTCGTCATACGTGTTACAGTGTGTCGCTGGTTTTGAGGGCAAGCGTTTCTCTTGACCCATTATTTGGTGCCGTGGTTTTTTTTTATATAGGATTATATAATTAGTATATGAAATCGTACTATGCTGATCAAAGCAATGTTAAATCTCCATGTAGATAAAAGAAAGACCACGTTACTGTGATTTATTGCCTCTTTAACCGGATGAAGTTTGTTGCTACTTTTCGCTGTAGGTGAAAATCTCCGGTCTAATGTTCTAAAACATGTCTTGTAAACATCTAATACAGAAAATGGTTTTTCTCTTGAACTGTCAGTGGCATCACCACTCGGGGGATGTGGGATTACTTCGTAGAGGCCTCCCCCAAGATGGTATAAGATATCTTATTCCGTCTTGGCCTACTATGCCAACTATGGTATTCGAAGCATTTATTGAGGTTGAGATGAAAGTCTCTACAAGATTTACTTGTGTTTAAATCGGTGAAGTTAGATCTGACTTTGCCAGATTAAGTCATTTTGGTTGCTTGGAGTATCTTTGTCAGTTTTATATGGTTGACCACTGATTTCTCCATATTTACTCAAAGATCTCGATACGGTGAGATGAGTTGGGAGGTAGGCTCTACGCTCCGTGCTTGTCAAGTGATAATGTGTTTGAAATTTTTTGGAATTTAGTATCGGTTAAGGTTGAAATGTTTTGCAACTTCAGTATTAGTTAGGGACACTCACCATTAGTGGTGGTGGCCATTGTTGTTTTAATTTCTTACTATTTTCCCAATAAGAAATTTCTTAGTTTTACTCAGTAAGAGGGTACCATTACCTGAGGCCTGGATGAATGCCCTACACCCAGGTATATTTGTTGATGTAAATGTTGTCTAAGACATATTTTTTTATTGATACTGGACCGGATAATACAGTTCTCGCCTAGTAAAAACGTTATACGGTCCCAGATGTATACTTAAAAGATTTCCTTCGAAAGACTTGAGCATTAAGAAAAATTGAAATTTAAGCTTGCATTTTAAGAAACCGCAGTTTTAAAGATAAGGAAAACTTATTTTTTTGAAAATTTTGAGGAAACTTGCATGAAAATATATCGTGAAACAATAAAATTGCCTTTGGAGCATTGTGAAAAAAAATTAAAAAATTAGTATCGACGAATTAAAGTGAATACGTAATGAAAGATAAAACTGGCATAAGACGCAAGGCAAGGAAACCTGAATGCAACATGAATAAAGGAAATATTTAATGTTTTATAAAAGTATACTTGAATCATTATGAACACTTCGGCTTTCAAACGATTGAGTATAGATTGCATTCCTAATTAATGCGATTAGAAATGCAAATAGAAGGTAAATAGAAACAGATGGAAAGTTAACACATCTCAGAATTTTAAAAAGTGAGAATTCTTGAGCCAGTCGCACCAAAATGATGAAAACCTTCAGCAGTGAAACGATTGCTCTTAAGGACCCCATACACTGAACGATTGTCGGAATCGTTCGCAAAAACATTGTGTATGGGCTTGTCTGAATGCAAAAGTGGGCGGAGCTTCGTGTCTGAACGATCTCTGCTGAAATCTGTCACGACCAGGTTGCTGACTTGCGACTTAAGTCTGTCGTACACAGGTCGTTCAATGTATGTGTTTGTCTGCCGATATAATACTATCGCGCACGTCTCCTCTAGAGATGATGCAATGTCTTCGAGACAAAAATCTTTGTTCGGGACTGAATAGTGTGTGTATGTGTCGATAACGACAATCGTTCAGTCGTTCAGTGTATGGGGCCCTTTAGACGTAAGTCGTAAGGTTAGTAATGTGGCAAAGAAAATGGTCGTCGTTTTAGGTCGTAGGGTGGCTGAGTCTAAGCTTCTCCTTTTATTGAAATGATATACATAACCCCTGTTAGTGTAGCTTGTAGCGCCCTTTCAGTTTCTAATGAAGTATTAGACGTGTTTTTGGAAACGCTATTACTATAGATGATCATTGATGTGGTGGACGCATTAGTCATTCCTGGATACCCTGCTTGGGCCAACTGTTGTTTGAAATTAAGCTGTCCTTATGCCAGCACGGGCTCTTGCTCCTAGAACAGGCAGTAGGCAGGCCAGCTAGGATGTTTTAATGATGGGCTTTGTTTCGCTTGAGCAGAGTAGTGTTGATCCAACTGAAGTCAGTAGTGAGTAGTGACCCAGTTGGGCAAAATTTCGTTTTCTCTTGTCATTTTTCCCTAATTTCCTACATGAACAGATGACTTGGCCGTCCTTTTAATTTTTTGGGTTTACGTCCCCCGTCACCTCTCTCTCTCTCTCTCTCTCTCTCTCTCTCTCTCTCTCTCTCTCTCTCTCTCCACACACACCTCGTGCTAGAGGACTTGAGTGTTGCATCAAGTAGTGAATAGCGATTGCAGAAATGAATCTGAAACACAACGTCTACTGATAGTTGTATTCCTGTAGCGTGTTTTTTTTTCTTCTCCCCTTGATCCCCTTGATTTAGGTGACAGGGTTAGCAAATGAATGGAGCTGCTTGAGAAAATGCCGTTGCCAGAGAAAATAAAGAAACTTTAGATATAATATTTTTTAATCTATTAGACAGCTCGCGAGAGAGTACTTACACAGTGCAACAAGGGAACCCCAGGGATGTTAACCAGATGGAAGGTCTGTGGGTCTGTATAGTATTCGTTGCCACGATCAGGTACCAGAATTATTTCCTATGGTGTCAATGTTGACAGTTTTTAGTTT
>NC_061100.1:46308348-46313348 GCF_015104395.2 Macrobrachium nipponense
GTGACGTTTTGGCAGTGCCATTTCATTATCATAGAACAACAAAGCGTGGGACGTCCCGTACCTTGATCCGAACATGTGGTGATGTCCTCAGCAGCATGTTCCTTTATCTTTTGGGAGATCTTTTCTCATTCTGTATGTCTGATTCTTGCTACTGTTCATTCCGGTGGTGAAGGAAATGTTAACAGTTATTATTTATTAAGATTTGGGACGACAGCGTGAATTATAACATGAAATTGAACGTCTGGTCCGCTAAAAGAATCTGAAGAGGGGAGGTTAGAAAAGAGGTTGATTACAAAAGCCGATAAAGAATTCCACATTTGAAATGCAGCAGAGTTGATAGGTGGGAAGTGGATTCACGCGTGAATGGCAGCTGAAGAGTGGAGGGTAGAGGATTTCTATTACTCGCTAAAGAGAACAATGACGAGAGCATTTCCTGCGCAAGAGAGATAGATAGCAAGTACACATCCAGTGTGTGGGTATGGGAGATGGCAGAGTTGTTGGCCAAACCCCTCTCTCTCTCTCTCTCTCTAGCCCATAAGAACTGATGCAAGCGAGAGATCGACTGCTATTCAGATTACTGAACTTGGGGGGGGGGGGGGTGGGGGGGCGTGAACTTGAGGTATTTAATAAACAAAATTTTCTAGGAAGGATTTACTCTGCAGCAGAAATTTTTGTTTCTCTCTAGACATACTTGTAGCAGTGACCGGTAAAAATGTTGAGTTGAACTGAATACGCAACAGAGTATAGTGAAACAAAAGAAAAGGACTTGCCGTTATAAAAGTCTAAAAATCAGGTTAACATGAAAGTCGTGAGGGGGTTGTGGAAAATTCATGGTGGATGACTTCATCAACAAACTAAGCCTTTTGTGTGAAATGTCAATTTTGTCAAATATTTTTTAGGAAGAATAAGGAAAATGAGATGGAACAACGCTAAGGACCTCCTGTGGAAATAGCAAATGGTGGAGATGCTGTATTTTCAAGTAAAGTGCCGAAACACCCTTTTATTATTGTCATTCGCAACTGGGTAATGAAAAACAAACGAAGGGGAGGTTGGAAAGTGCAATAGCCTAGTAAAACAAGGTGTCAAAAGTGTCTCTCTCTCTCTCTCTCTCTCTCCTCATCTCTCACCTCTCTCTCTCTCTCTCTCTCTCTCTCTCTCTCTCTCTCATGAAATCGTTCATCTTCTATTGTTATTTATTTTTTATTCTGCTATTTCTCCCCTGCGATTCCTTATTACTTTCATTCCCCATGAGCCTCTGTTCTGCTCTTTTGCTCACCTTAGATTTTCTTCACGTCTCTTCCATCAAACTTGTGAACTTCCTTCCCTCCCTTATCGTAAGACACCTGAGCTTACAAATTCCAAAGTGCCTAACGAGAGAGAGAGAGAGAGAGAGAGAGAGAGAGAGAGAGAGAGAGAGAGAGAGAGAGAGAGAGAGAAATCATCTTAGTGGCAGATGTGAATGAGAGGGTCGTTATTATTATTTAAATAAATGGCCCATTTTCTCAGTTCCTTACCATTCCATTTGACCTGAACGCCAGAAGGCTAAAAAGGTCGGCTAAGGGTAACTTCGTTACGACGTAGCACATGCTAAAAGGAAGAAACCTACTGTAGTACTTCGTGTTTATCAGGTTCTTTGATGATATGGGTGGCTTTTCGTCTCTTGATTCAGCTATCATGGGCTAATTCATTGAATGCAGACAGGATTCAAAATCCTCCAAGCTTATATTGATTTGAGTAGGTCTCTCTCTCTCTCTCTCTCTCTCTCTCTCTCTCTCTCTCTCTCTCTCTCTCTCTCTCTCTCTCTCTCTCTCTCTCTCTCCTACCTTAGTTCAGTCTACTTGCATGCCAGTCTACTTGCATGCCATTCAAAACGTTCTTCAGCAGCGTTTTCGTAGCCTACGTTATAAACTGTTTTACCATTCTTAATTGAAGCTAGCACATTGTTATTTTATGTAAATTGTGTACACGTTTGTGTACACGTTAATGAGAGAGAGAGAGAGAGAGAGAGAGAGAGAGAGAGAGAGAGAGAGAGAAATAAACAAACATGGGTAGGCTGAATGAAGGAAAGGTAAATAACTTTGTATCCAGAACAACCCATATTAAGGCTAAGGAAAATTATATGAAGATTCACATTGAATCTTATTTTTCCTCAGAAATGAAAAGTAATGAGATCTGGGCTACAAATTAGGCGTGTAGAATTTAAATGGAAGATATGACTTGGAGAACGGATGAAGAGTTCAGAACTCGCAGAAATTCTCTCGAGAAGATGAGGAAGAGAGTCGGAACTTGTCTCACGGAAATTATCTAATTAGCTATTGGGAAAACTGTTTTCCTAGACTCTGAAAAGGCGAAACTCCTTTCCTTTTTATTCCAGAGGTTGCGTTCTGAGATCTTACAAAGGTTAAGGAACGCTAAGGAATTGTTGGTTAAGAAGTGTCCAGGAGGTGCATTTGTTTGTCAACCATAGCAGTTGCTTCGAGGACTTGAACATTCTCTGGTGCAGGATTGGCCAGACTTTTGGACTCGAGATCTACTCGAAAGACTGAAACTCTTTTACGATCTACCATACTACATAATCACGTATTATTACGTGGTAAAATCAAATCAAATAGTACGATAAAACAGAGTACAATTGCCTCATACACACACACATCTATTCATACATACTATATAATATACTGATATATAATATATATAGATATATATATTTATATACCTATATATATATATATATATATAATATATTATATTAATATTATATAATATTAATATAATTAATTGTTATATATTTATATATTTGCTTGTGTTCGTTTGTTTATATAGGATTGTGGAGGTACGGCGATCGACTGTTTAGCCACTTCTCTTGCGCCTACGTTGGTTTGTCATACTTTTGACAAAATTTTGAATTGCTAGTGTCAAATGCTTAGGTTACGAGCTTTGATCAGCATCGTAAAGACGTATTTGGCATGGGATATTCTGGCCATGACTTGTAGCTGTTCGGATATTTGTCCTTTTGTGTGTACATCAATTGAATGCCTAATGCTGGGGCGACCAGGTTGCCCTCATACCATGAACAGTACTACTCGAAGGATTGTGTGTTGTAAGTACTGTGTAAATGCATAAAAAATTTATCGTTCTCTGCACATAAGATTTAAATTACATTTTATGTTTTTCCTATCGACACTGGGTAGAGTTTTCTCAGCATTAACGCGCATACGATGCTACTAATGAGAGAGAGAGAGAGAGAGAGAGAGAGAGAGAGAGAGAGAGAGAGAGAGAGAGAGAGAGAGAGAGAGAGGGAAGATGCAAATTCATTAGTGAGAGTAATTATTATAAATCAAGATGACGACGCTCTGCAGGAGGCACAGAATCCACCTGAATATCTTTCCCTCTTCTTCTGCACCGCAGTCCGATGCAGTCTGTTGGTAGGGACCTTTTAACTGGTCTAATTGCTGCCCAAATTTCTTGAGTTACCCGTAAATAAAAATGAAATAATGAACTTGGTTTATTTCTCCGTGACGAGGATGAGTCTGAAGAGCGGAGAGGTCATAGAATAAACTCTCTCTCTCTCTCTCTCTCTCTCTCTCTCTCTCTCTCTCTCTCTCTCTCTCTCTCTCTGGCTTGTTCTATGCAAAGTCCTCCCCATTCGCGTTGCATGTTGCTTCTTGTGCCACTGTGAGCTATTCCAACTGGCACTTGAAGGTAGACTTTTGATAAGGAAGCGTGGAGATGAAATTGAGGAAAAGTGGCCCCTCCACCCCCGCCCGTTTTTGTTCCCATCACCCCTAAATGGGCGTGGTTAGGGTAGTGTTCTACTGGGGAGGATTTTGTGCCTAGGGTGCGTTTAAAGCTGAAGGATCCAAGACAGCCGTATTCTACTACTACTACTACTACGACTACAACTACAACTGCTACTCTATCCTTTACGGAGAATTCATTCCCATCGAGAGCCTGTGAATTAACTGGCGCGACAATGGCATCATCCAGGGCAACGGCTGCCATTGCAGCGGTGCTGGAGGCAAATGACGAATCGCTTCTAAACGTTGGCCTTTTCTATTCCTTAGTGAATTCTAATCGTTGTGAAGTAGCGTCCGCCTATCGAGTAATATTGAACTGAGGAAGACAACATTAAACTTATCCTTAGTAGATGTATATGGTTGAGAGAGAGAGAGAGAGAGAGAGAGAGAGAGAGAGAGAGAGTTTATTGATTGACTTTGGCATTTACTAATGGAACGTAACGGTAAGCATCGTATGTTGTGCGTTGAGGAAAAACTTAGAGAATCGTTAACACTCTCTCTCTCTCTCTCTCTCTCTCTCTCTCTCTCTCTCTCTCTCTCTCTCTCTCTCTCTATGCAAAAACGACTCTATTACCGAAGTATCTTCCCTTCCTTTGTCTGGCTGCTAGAAATTCTATTGCCACATAGACGTTAATTCTGACCATCCATAGCAACTCATTGTGAACTGCTTTGCTTCAAATCGATGCCCTTTAAGCGTTTTTTTGTAGGGGAAATCGATGTGTTGTACGCTCTAGTCACTCGTGTTGGTTATTATGAATGAATGATTATTGTCCCTCTTACAGATCTTTCTTTCATATCGTGTTTGAGAAAACGTTTTGAACAGGTTTTTATGGCTATTTCTGGTGTAAATGAGTATCGCTCGCTGTGCTTCTATATTTTGTGTATGAATATTTTTTTAATGACTCTTCCAGAATGGCATTTCAGTAAATGGTCTCTCTCTCTCTCTCTCTCTCTCTCTCTCTCTCTCTCTCTCTCTCTCTCGTAGTTTTAGCTGACATCAGCTCTTTTAAGTAAATGATTTGCTCCTGTTAAAAGAGTTAAACACCGTCATTGTTATTCATATGTTAATAATAGATCTCTTGGTAATTTGTGAGAGGGAGAGAGAGAGGGGTGGAAGGGGAAGATGTTAATATAGCTTGTTTATTGGAAATGTAATAAAGTATTCACATTCGAAACCGCCTCCCCGGCCGCCTTGCATCATCG
>NC_061100.1:46318348-46406047 GCF_015104395.2 Macrobrachium nipponense
GAGGTCATTATGATTTGGACCTTTGGCCTTGATGTTGGTTAATCACATTTCCTCTCGTCTGAAAGTTCCTGGCAGACCTGATGGTTCTCTTCTGATGCTTTCATCCCCTGGGAATGTCTGGTCAGCCAGTTTATGTTCAGCTGACGTGTGTATTACTTGCTCCCAGCTCTTAGCCTTTGCCCCAAATTCTATATTCTATTCTATTCTTTGTATTACTTGGGTTAGCTGAGGTGTTAGCATCTTAATTGATATTGAAATTTTATATTTTAACACTCCCATTTCGGTTAGTATCTCGTGCATTATAAAAAATAATTTATGAATTTATTGGGGGGGGGGAAAGTGCAGACTCATTAAAAGTGAAGAACTTAGTTAATTTACTTGAAACTTCTGTGGAGAGCTTTAATTATTCCCCTTATTTTTCTGCTAGCCTTAAGTATTTGATATCATACTATTAAGAATTAATGCTTAGAATATTAGGGAAAATATGAAAAAAATCAGCTTTGGAATTTTAACATTTTCTCTGATCGCAACAATTTTTTTTACATTGCATTCCACCCATCAAAAAAAAATAAATAAAAAAATAAAAAAATTGTTCCACTTACTATGAATTACCATAGCCTGGGCGTCGGCATAAGTTCATAGTAAGAATTTGTGGCTTCAACTTTCGGGATTCTAGTATCATATGAAATGTAAGAGCTGAAGGATGACCGCTCCACAAGATTGGTGGAAGGAAGACGGACATTGGCTTTGTAGAGGTTTCTAAAATATTTGTTCTGTCAAGTGTGCCCCGATGCCCAAGGTCAATTTGGGTGTTCTTTTAACAGTGATTGAATTCGTTTTCCAGCTGTGGTTAATTGACAGGCATTCTTGAGAAACTGTATGGTGCGAGGCAAAGCAAATACTAAGACTTTTTGCACCTGTTCGGCTTGAAAAGATAACTATATCATGTGAAGGATGAATCGGGTTCAAATCGTCATCCTCGTAAGGGAGGTAGTGCCGTCAGTGCACCCCACGCGATGCACTGTAGGCATTACTTAAGGTTCTTTGCAGCGCCCCTTCGGCCCCTAGCTGCAATCCCTTCATTCCCTTTACTGTACCTCCGTTCATATTCTGTTTCTTCAATCTTATTTCCACCCTCTCCTGAGAACTGCTTCATAGTGCAAATGCGAGGTTTTCCTCCTGTTACACTTTATGAAGCTTTTACTGTCAAGTTCCCTTATAGCGCTGAAGGACGCCATAGGTCCCAGCGCTTGGCTGTTTGGCCAGATTTTGTATATTAAATTCCATTAAAATCATTATATAGTGTTATGTGCGTGATGTTGACAGTTGAGGTGAGGTGTTATCTTGAGGTGCATGTTTCGTCACTGGAATCTAGCTTTTAGTCTGGTTCGCTTATTTTATTTTGACCCTCCTGAGAACTGGCGTTCCTTCAGTATCCTCGGTCTCGTCCAGTTTTGCGGTTCGCGCTTCATTATTATTGATTTCATCAGAGATCTGTGATCGTGTACGCCTGTTTCCTCGGGAAACCTTCAGCTGCGAATGGTCTAGTTCGAACCTTCATCCTCCTTCCCGCCTTGTGCTCCATTATCCGGTGTCCCTGGAGGCTGTTTGATGCAGTGGTTTCTTGTGCTGCTGGTGTTGCCGCGGCGGAGTGTGGATCACCGCCCCCCTCCCCCCCCCTCCCCCCTCCCCCCTCTGATACCTTTTTCCTAACACCACCTCCTCATCTCTCCCCATTTTCCCTCTCCGGGTTTCCCCCTCACTTGTTTAATGTGAGAAAGCGGTATAGCTTTATTTCTTTATTTCGTATCATTTAGTCTCTCTCTCTCTCTCTCTCTCTCTCTCTCTCTCTCTCTCTCTCTCTCATATACCTACAGTAGTATAGATTCATTCATTTTAGTGGAAGATACCGTCAGAACTTCGCCGATTAGAAATTCAAATTCGCCGTGAATTATGTGCTAGAAAAGGACGTTATTGTTATGCCTCCCCTCTCCCCCACCTTCCTTCAACCTCAGAGGGACGCGCACCCCTCGGTTCTCTCTCTCTCTCTCTCTCTCTCTCTCTCTCTCTCTCTCTCTCTCTCTCTCTCTCTCTCTCAAGAAACTTACTTTCTGTCGCTTTGTGTCTTCGTCAAAATATAGAGGAAGTATTCTATGTTGAAAAACGTCAGGCTGACTCATTGTCAGAAGCGAGATGTAAAGGAAACCACTTAACAGAGATTAAGTAAAGGTGATTTGATATCAATTTTTCCCTTTTTTCCACGGCGTCAAAAGGAGGGAAAAGCCGTAAAGGTAAGTCAAAGATGCAAGAAAAGAAATTCCACGCAAAAAGCTGCTCTTTTTATTAATTTTTAATTTTGACTAATCGGAATCCGAAAAATGACTGAATGGATACAACACTTATTTTTTATTTTTTCTGTGAATTAATGGATGCTTCAGGATTTAAATGACAAATGTATAAATTTTTAGGTATAGCATCCTGTACATAAAATTGTATTGCATTGAAAATTGAATACACCGCTGGCACTTGCAAATTGAGTAAAGCACCTGAGCACATCCTGAGTGAAAGGGTTCACTCCAGGGATGATCGAGAACCGGGTCACTTGATCGTGCGCATGTCAAAGAGAGTGAAAGACGACGATTGCAGTGAATGAAAGTCCTTGGAAGCGCATGATGTGGTGGGTGGCTGAATGCAGTTTGGAAGATAGACTTTTTACTTGATATTTGTGTGAGAGTTTTGATTCTGAAGACTTGCATAGGCGATGAGTTTTATTGTGTGAATTTGTAAGGGGCGTTACGACAGCGTCATTCTCGTTGATGTGTCATATTCACCTGGATTAATAATCCTGATATTCACATGCATGCTTTCTTTCATGATCGGCTTTCATTTTAATCCACTGCTGATAAAACACTAAGCATCAGATGACAATTCTTTTGGACGATCTCCTCAAATTCACGTTAAACTTTTATCAGAAATTTATTTCCATAAAATTCTTCATGGAAGAAAATGTGGTTGTCCCGTTCTTTTACTCACGATTACTTTTGTTTTCATCTATCTATCTATTATAATTTTCTTTTTTCAACAAACGGGAATTTATTTTGTGGAAGTTGACGTAGCCAGTGAAGTGGCTATTCAACTTCTTCAATATGAATGTTTGCTCATTTATGTAAAAAAAAAAAAAACCGAACTCCTCATGGGCTTGGACGTCCTCTTGATACTTTGAAGTTTCGACTTTGGTTTCTTGAAACAAATTCGTTTTTCAGAAATTGAGACTTTGAAGGTTTGCAGCAACTCGGAGTGGGTGGGAGGACCTTTCCAGTGGGCATTCCCGAATACCAAAATAAAAGGTAATAAAAGATATACAAAGACTGATATCTTGGTGAATCATCGAAATAAGATAGTGAATTGCTACAGAGAAAAATGACATCTCTTAAAAACATTAAGCCGCTGGCTGCTCCAAGGTTCAATACCCCGTGCTGGCACAAGGCCAGCTTATTCTTGTAGAACAAAAACAAGTCGTTGATAATATTTATCGAAAAGTCTAGTTCAATAACGATATCTTGGGTCTGTCGTATTTGAAGTAAAAATTAAAGTTTAATTGTTCTGACGTTGAGGGATATCCAACGATCTCTAGAAATCATTACTAATGCAGGTAGTAGCTCTTAATAAGCGGGTAGGAGCCGAGACAGCATTTTCTTACTTTTTTACTATGACTTGGGGTAACAGAGACCAGCATGTAGGCCTATTGTTTTTTATGGGGATTAGGTCGACTCTGGCCCAACTGCGTGCCAGTCCCCTAATAAACACCTGCGGACCAGAGGGTCATATCCTCGATGCTAAGAATTCTCTCTCTCTCTCTCTCTCTCTCTCTCTCTCTCTCTCCTCTCTCTCTCTCTCTCTCTCTCTAAAAATGACAATTCCTGTTGTATGTAGGTAATTTTCCTTCTGTGAGCGAAGTCATGCTCAACTGATAGGCCTCGGCAAGAGGAACTTCCCTTTAAAAGGCGTTGGTTGTACACACGACACGAACGAGGCAGTCTTGCTTTGTATTATGAATTCTGTTGCGTGCGTGTACAAGTTATTCACTTATCCAAGCGTTGAAACGCTCGCTCTCTCTCTCTCTCTCTCTCTCTCTCTCTCTCTCTCCTCTCTTCTCTCTCTCTCTCTCTCTCTCTCTGGCCAAAGTAAATTCGTGATTGATGTCTGCTCTTTTGAATTCTTGTTAGGTTTACGAGATTTGGAATTTTCGCCAGGTATGAAGAAGTTGATCTTTCCCAAGGCAAAGTAATGCTTCTATTGCCACCAAACGGAAAATTTAGAAGTTTGTTGCGCATACATTAACAGGAAGAATATTGATTAACACAAGTGGGGGAAATTGGTACCAGTGACGGACTTGTAATAATTGCCAATTTCTTAGTTCGGAAATTTCAAAAGACTTTAAATGATGTGTAGTCTTCATTAAAGATCCTTTGTTGCAGGCATAGTTGGTACACTCTTGTTAGTTTTTTCAATTGTTCTGCAACTCTCAGAGAGAGAGAGAGAGAGAGAGAGAGAGAGAGAGAGAGAGAGAGAGAGAGAGAGAGAGAGTTAGTTGACAAGATGATTTGAAGAAAAATTGTTAGAGACTAACATGAGATTATATACTATGCCTGCAACAAAGGATCTGTAACGAAGACTGCACTATTTCAAGTCTTGAAACACCCGAACAAAAGACATTGGCAATATTACAAGGCCGTCACTTGTTTCGCCAACTCTTATTGTAAAGTAATATGAAAGGAAATGTCTGTACTCATCGTCACAGTTACCAGTTTATTATTGGGAAGTGTCATCCACTTCAGAAAAAACTCTTAATTCAAATGGCTAAAGGTGGTGCCTGTTGCTGCCAATCTTTTGACGGGCGAGACATTTTCCCGGTAAATCGACCACGCAGATAACTCGGTCAGTTTCAGTTACCAGTGGCGTCCCTGCTGTGCATGAAAGTTATTTACACGTGCATATACATACAGTCGTCTCCTTAAACAAAAGTTAGCCGTCAGTTGTGACTTAAAAACTGCAGAATCCTCTTGGAAGGGAAAAAATGAGTTTTTCCTCTAATGTTATTTTTAGAATTTTACGGAGTTGGGTGTGCAGGACTCTGCCGTGGGTGTTAATACATAACTGAATTTTATTGATGAGAAACTTCGTAAAACGTTGAAGTGTTTGGTGAGCAGTTTGTCCCTTTTTTTTTATAAGGGGACTCTTTGCTATAATCTTTCTCGTTATTAACATAAGCACCCAAATTCTCTTTCTCGTCAGTTTTTAGTTTCTAGAAGAAATAACTTGTACAAGTTTTAATCCCAGTTCCAAATAGTAGCGTGATAAAAAATGACTTCATCAGGGTTACGGAATTGCTTCGCCTTTTTATACCTAAACAACATTTCTTCAGGTCCCCTGAGCAGCCGCCCTCCTCAGTCATGACTGACACCCAGTAATGACGACGTCAGATCAGGGTCAGGATCGGAATTTCGAAAGAAGGCACTGCTCTCAGCCCCCAGAGGGCTCCCAGAGGGCCAGGTGCGGGAACCACCGTGATGAAAGTGGTACCACATGACGCAACGAAAGTCTGATAATCATTCTGGAGTCTGTCGATTTGGGAGCAATGCCCATCCATTTAAGTAATCGATGCAGCAGAAGTTCATGAACCATTTTCTGAAAATTGTTTAGTCTGACCAAAATCGAGGTTTCATCGAGATGTTCACCTGTGTCATAACGTTAGTGAAATTCAGCCTCGCAATTTTATCCTTATTTCTGTGAATGTCTTCAAATTTAATTTTTCAGTTTGTATAAAATAAAAAATAAAAATTTTATTTTTTCAGTTTGTATGAATTAAAAAATATCGGCTGTTAATAGTTTATATAAAGTTTGTTCACCTGACAATAAAACTAACATGTAATATCTCCGTCGAATTTTGTATCGCCTAAAAGCCGAAGGCGGTTAAACAAAAAAATTAAGATTACTTAGTTGTCACCTTTCATGCGAATTTTGCACTTCTCTTCACCATTACTTTTACTCGTGTGGAAATTGTATTGTATGAAATCTTGTCGAGAAGACTGCAGCCTTCATTATTATATTAACAGTGATGAAATATGTGGCCACTAGAATTGGATTTGAAGGTAGGTCATTAAACCTAACTATTAAGGACACGGCGAGAAAGGTTGCATGCATATATAGTGAAGCTTATGGTTTAGGTCACAAGAAGGAAACACATTCGCTTATGTCCTTTTTTTAATTAAAAAATCTTTATGAAAATGTCACCTCTTTAGTGAGGAATATGGGATTGTAAGTGTTTAATTGACATAGTTTAATGAATTGAGTAGGATATCAAGCACCAAAAGGAAAACTCCGTAATGATCAACTATACCGAATTCCTGAATGAAATTTGACAGCATGATGTATTGCAACTGCCAATGGCCCTTCGGTTTTGAATACGAAAATCCACGACAGCGACGATTCTGTTGGAATCTCAGGAAATAAGGTGTCTTTGCCCATTAAGCCAAGGACGGGGAGATGAAACCCCGCCATTAGCTGGAGGAAATCGAGGGAAAGACACGGGCCTCATTGGGGAGAAAGCGAAGGAAATAGATATTTGAAAAGGAAGGAAGGTAGTGAAGCGGCCGAGGGAGTGAATTGAAGGAGTATGATGTTGAATTGCTCCTCTTATCCGGAGTCCTTTCTCATTGATCATAATCTTTGGACCGTTTCAGCCAGGAAATGGGAATATTGAAAATGTGTGACTAGAATGTTGAGATCATATTCCTAAAGAGGAACCAGTCGATATGGTGTCCAACGGATAGAAAATGGCCAGAGCTCCCAGAGATGGTTTGGGCTTGTGATAAGACGTGTGGAGGAACAGTTACTGAGGAAACCAGAAAATACGTTAGTAATATGAAAACACAAATGAATGAATTGAGACCTGGATGCGATGGGAGCTCAGACAGGAAGTGCCCAGTACAGAGCGGATTGGGGAGAACCCGTAACACGCCTAACGCCATGAAACATGTTTTATTAAAGTTTCATTGTTTTGATATTCCTTGAGCCACGTTCCCTGTAATGTATGCCTCTTCTCCTTTCGGAATTGGTCAAAATTGACACAAGTTTCCTTTTATAATTATTGCAAGTTTTCTGTCTCTAATTATTGCATGCATTACTTGAGCCCAGGAATCATCGGAGCCATCGATGTGCCTCTATAAGTTGAAGTTTTCTGAGTAACTGTGAAGCTAAAAACACCGATGCTGTTGTGTATGTCTGACTTATCCGAATCCGGCGTCAGCGACCTTCATTTGGGCTCAAACACCGCGAGTGCAAAATGGCTCAATCTACGAACATTTTGAGGCTTCGGGAGAGTCTTCAAGGTCAACGTTTATGTTCAAAGTAACGTCAAAAGATACAAAGGGAAAACCTCGTACGCCCTCGTAAATCCAGTTCCTTACATTTATGTAAACTGGCATCAGTCTTGAAGTGATTCGGTATGCGAACGTATTTGTTTTATGGTACAAGGATATAAAAGGTGAATTGGATTCAACAAGAATTATATTCTAATGACTGGCCTGTATCGGTATCGTTCATTGTTAATTAGAAAGGTAAAGGAATAACGCCTATTCGTTTGAAAGTTTGATCTCATTTTCCTCTTGAATGGTCAACGTTCAACCTGTAGCAATTTTTCATGAGGTTTTGTTAGTACAAAGTCTTCACTGAACCTTTTGCAATGTCAAAATTTTGAAACGGCAGAAGTGTTTATGTATGCATTAGAAGTTTGAAAATGAGTCTCAGACAAGCATACCAAATAATATATCCTGGCTACTTTTTTAATGCTAGTTTTTATGGCTGGAGTGCCGAGGAAAGGACTTATAAGGGTTAATTGTATTAATAAAAAATGGGTTGTGAATGGAAACATTTCTTTATTGGCTGATGTCCTCAGATAACGTAACGTTGCTGTCACAGTAAGGAAGAGCTGTAGACCCACTGTTGCAGATAGAAATTTGAAAGTAATATTATAGTAAGAATAAAATTGTTGCTAAAGTGGGATCTTGAGAGTTACAGTAATGAATGAGTACTGTTGGTGAAAGACTTTAGGTTGTTAAGAAATTTGCGAGTAAATTTAATGAAAGACGATAGAATGATAGCAGAAAGTAGTCGCGTTATCTGAGAAAGATAACATGATGTCCCCAAGGGTTATAGGAGCGAATATTCGTCTGTGTGGAAACTAAAGATACGATGTATAAAATGTTGCTAAGCAAACCCTTCTCTATGGAAGCAGTGTGTGTATTGAATGCACCGGAAAGAAAACTGGTGTAATCTGTTGAGGTAAATAGAGCAAGAAGAAAAAGGGGAGAAATGCGGTAAAAGGTTAAAAATGGATCTGTTTGTGTGTGTTTCGGTCACGTAAAACGACTGAAGGGAGATGGGTAGGATAATTAAGAGTAAATGACAGTTGAGAGGTTTGGAAGGAGGAGAGAGTGCGGGCTACATAATGTGCAAGAGGTTGCGGATCTGGTAAATTGTCATTTATCAGATCGTGATGCTGATAACACAGAGGGAAGTCAATAAATGGCTTAGTCAAAGAAAGAAAAACTTTGAAAGAAGCTTGTTGCCAGACGTTAAGAAACCATATAAAATCGGTAACTACAAGAGATTCCCGGCGAAGTGGATAAAACAACACTTTCCAATGTAGCATTTAGTTTTTCAACGAAGTGATCCTATAGCATTAATCTTATCCTGAATCTGATAAGAAGTTGGGACCATATCTCTTGCCATTCCTACCGAATGTTTTAGGTTAAAAATGCTTGAATCTTTAGATGACGTTACTTACCTACTATACATGCATTTTCAGTGTAGGTGTTTCGTGTATTGGCCATTTCCAGCACTATGAATAATTTGTAGAGTGCATGTTTTGCTTATGGCAATTGAAATTGCATGTAAAATAGCTAAGTACTATTTTTACCCATTTTAAATATGTAGATTCACTCAAATTTACCTTGAATTTACGTTTAGACTTTGCCCTACCGCCGTTTGTTTTCCTGCAAGCGGAGTAATCCGTCTATTGGCATTTCAGGTGCAACCAAAGATGTCGGGGCAGCTCTGACCCGCATTTGCCTTCGTCACCGTGCGGTTGAATCCAGGGTCAAGGCTCTTACGAGGTAAGATTTGATAAGGAGTGAGTAGTGAAGTGCACGCGCTTCGAAAATTCCTTAGATTTAGTCTTGACCATATACTATATCCTGAACAACGACTGTTGTTGGCATGAGTGGTAAATACTCCTTAAGGAAATGTCGTGTCAGTTCAATCTGATATTGTGGTGGTGAATTTGGACAGAGTTGATTTTATTAGTTAATGTTAATAGTATTAAGAGTTAATGTCGAATTTTATGGACTGAACAAAACCACCTCATAGCCAAAGTCAGGCAGGTAAAGGGTTTCATATAGGTTTAAGTCGTCGTATATCAACCTTGGATTTTCCCTTGACCCATATTAGTGTCTTTTTCACTTTTTGTCAATCGGTGCCAACAACAACTCCCAAGTAAAGCGACAGTGTATATTATATGCCACAAGTAATCTTGCTTTTAATTTTAGTGATGTGAATTTTCTCATTTAATTTTAGTGCCTTGGTGGAATGTGTCGTGGTTCCTCTCCAGGAAAGGTTGGAAGAATGGCGAAGATCTCACCACACACTCGATAAAGATCATACCAAAGGTGAGAACAAAAAGAACTTACACATTTAAGAAAGCATATAATGTCTAGGAAAATAATTTATCCAATTCATTTTCAGGCCCAGTTTAAATGATAATTGCTTGCTTATTGCCTCCAGAACATAATTTTAAAGTCAGCGTACACAGATGGCAAACTGGGCAGTAAAGCTTTTGATAAAGAGGACTCTCACAGTCTGTAATTAATTGACAGTATAGTATAACAAATATTCCAAGTGTAGTATCGGGAGTGACAGTACTTTTAAGGAATTTGATCAGTCACTAGAAAATACAGGAAAAAATTATTACTGTGTGTTGTGTGTGTGTGTGTATATGTAATATATATATTATATATATATATATTTTGATTAGATATGTGTGTGTATATATATGTATATATGTGATATATTGTAATATATATATGTATATATGATATATAATATATATTATATGTATATATAATATATATATTATATATATATAAATTATATATATATATATATAATATATATATATAGTATATATATAGGATAAATATATATTTTATATATATATGTATATATGTATATATAATATGTATATATGTATATATGTGTGTATATATATATATGTGTTAGTATATATATATATATAATATATATATATATATATATATATATATATATATGTATATATGTATATATATATATACTATATATAATATATATATATATATATATATATATATATATATATATATATATATATATAAAGGTTTTTTGCCACGAAGGAAAAAAATGAAAAAGCGAGATAGCCAAGTACTTTCAGTCCTGTTCGGACCCTTTACTGAGGCAAACTGATTTTACAAAGAACAACATAGTCAAAAGAAGGCTTAATATACAAACGACACTACCGATTAGCCATAAGGGCGATTTTCACTCTACAGAAAGGAGTCGTCGCCAGAGGCTAGCCACACCTTGAAGGATACCCGCAGTAAACAAGTGATTCTTTCAGAAAAACAGTACATTTTGAAAAAACACGGGAGCATATACAATTTAATATCATGAATTTTTACACAAATTTTCCCAACAAAAATTATTATTAATTAAAAGACGAAAGAAAATATAAATATATATATCGAGCAAGAGAAAGTGTGAGAGAATATTGAACCAGAGAGAGAGAGAGAGAGAGTGAAGAGAGAGAGAGAGAGACGAGAGAGAGAGAGAGGAGAGAAGAGGAGAGAGAGAGAGAGAGAGTAACTATATACATGTGGGACTAATTTATTAGTTGTTCATTTATTTTGAGGTCCTTCATAAACATCTTACAAATATATGGGTCCAAATGGTACATTCCCAGACTAAGAATTAGGTTGTTTTTATTAGGGATTTGTATAATTGCTGGAATCAGCAATTATACAAATCACTAACAAAAACAACCTAAATCTTAGTCTGGGAATGTACCATTTGGACCCATATATTTGTAAGATGTTTATGAAGGACCTCAAAATAATGAACAACTAATAAATTAGTCCCACATGTATATAGTTTATTTCTCTCTACTCTCCCTCTCTAGACCATCTCTCTCTCTCTCTCGCTCTCTATCTCTCTCTCTCTCTCTCTCTCTCTCTCTCTCTCTTGCTCGATATGTATAAATTTATATTTTCTTTCGTCTTTTCATTAATAATAATTTTTGTTGGGAAAATTTGTGTAAAAATTCATGATATTAAATTGTATATGCTCCCATGTTTTTTTCAAAATGTACTGTTTTTCTGAAAGAATCTCTTGTTTACTGCGGGTATCCTTCAAGGTGTGGCTAGCCTCTGGCGACTCCTCCTTTCTGTAGAGTGAAAATTGCCCTTATGGCTAATCTGGTAGTGTCAGTTTGTATATTAAGCCTTCTTTTGACTATGTTGTTCTTTGTAAAATCAGTTTGCCTCAGTAAAGGGTCCGAACAGGACCGAAAGTACTTGGCTATCTCGCTTTTTCATTTTTTTCCTTCGTGGCAAAACACCTTTATTTATACATAGCATCACGTTTTATATACTATGTGATAAAGTTCTTCATTAGATAATATCTAGAGATATAATATTATATATATATATCTATATATATATAATATAGATATATAATATATTATCTATATTATATATATATAATATATAAGATATATATATATATATATAATATATATATATATATCTATATATATGTGTGTGTACGTACTATTATATATATATGTATATATATGTATGTATGTATGTATGTATGTATAAACAAAATGTTGATAATGTTGTGAATATTTGCCAAAACCAAAGTACAATAGGTATATAAAATTATTTTGCATGCTGGAAAATTATGATAAAGTACCATTCCAAAGATAAATAGTTATTTGAAATTTAGCCCTACAATTACACTGTAACACAGGAAGAAAAAGTTGCAGAAATTTTTATGATTTATTTAAACTCCTCTGGCAACAGTGCTTTTCTTTGCTGCTTTTCATACCAGGATTTCACCACCGTGGTGGGTTAATGCTGTCAGTTTACCTCACGCAGCTTACTGTAGACATTAATTACGTTCTTTGAAGGGTCCCTTTGGCCCCAAGCTGCAGTCCCTTCCATTCCCTTTACTGTACCTCTATTCAAACTCTTAATTACATTTTACTCTCCATTCTCTTCTAGATTATTTTAACATTTTTATTACTGAATGACCTCTTACGTACCAGCACATGGTCTCCGACCTAAATTTTATATTCCAGCCCAATCCATACTAGGATTCCAGATTTGGGATCATTTTGAAGCTGAATAGTTTCACAACTGTACTATATTTGCTTTCCTCTGCAATAAGGTCCAAAATTAGTAAGATGTGCAATTTTTTCTACTTTTAAAACTAATTTATTTTGGCCATTGCACAATAAAAGATACTTTTGACAGTATGTATGGTGTCATTAGTGTAACCTTGTTTAGTTTGTTTTTGGTAAATAAAATTTTGACAGCTGGAGATACATGAAAGTAGAACATAATTTGCAGCCATGTGAATCCATTCAAGGTTTTTATGAAATGTAAGTTAATACTTCATTTCATGCTAGAAAAATGGCTTGTCATTGAGAAAGACTTTTTAATTCTCATAATCCAGTGAAATTCAGGGAGCTAGTTCATTTGTAAGTCTGTAATAAGTAACCCCTAACATTTGTTGTTCATCCCATGCCAAAGCTGATGCCTATCAGAAGTCACAGTTTTCATGTGCATAGTAGCTATTCATTCTTGCAATGTAATTAATATGTGTTTGTAATATGTACTTTTTTTTTATTACAGAGTATAGGAAAGCTCGAACTGAAATAAAGAAAAGGACAGAAAATGCTGCTCGACTCCAAAAGAAAGCAAAAAAGGCTGGAAAGAACTCGGAGCTCAATAAAGTAGGTGGTTAGTTTATACATCTCTTGCAGGTTTTTTTTTAGCATTATCTCTCACATTCTTTTGCACTGGAATTCTGCAGCATAAAAACATGATTACTGAAACTTGTTAGTATGGGGAATTCCATTGTTAATGCTCATTAAAGAATTTTGTCACCATCCTCGATGTTGGTTTTGTGGCTGTTGCTTTGACTAGAGAACTTTCAGAAATAGTGATCCACAAATTTGAAATGATGAATGACTTCTAAACACTACCAGAGTCAAAACAAAGTTCTTGATTTGGAAAAGATTGCCAAGACTAGTGCCCTCTCTGGGTGATGGTGTGCAAGTCCTTATTACTTTAAAGAACTATTGTAGGATGGTATAATGTCTTCATTTTAGAGGAAATGATTGCCACTTCTATGCATGGTAATGATATGTACTCTCATTAATTTCTTAGCAAGAAACAGGATACAGTACTGCATTAGCCCATGAACTTGGAAAAGGGAACTTTTCACCCACAGATTTCAGAGGCTGTTGATGTTGAAAATAATTCCAGAAGTTGCTTATTTCAATAGGAACCACAATGGAAAGGAACCTCAGATATATGAAGGGTTTCTATCATTAGCTTAGTTTCAAAACCTGTTCATTTTGACAGTGATTGAAATGGATGATTTTAAATTATACTTTCTCTAATCATAATGAGAACTATGAAATTACAGTATAACACACTGGATATTTAGATATTTTGGAGAGAGAGGTCCAGAAGTCCATTGAACTTGCAAAACACTGCAAATATGAAATGCACACCTTTCTTGCATGCCTGAGATTTGTATGCTATTTACTGAAGTTATTAAGTTTCCAACATACTGATATCTCTAATTGTGTTATTTAACAATAAAGTACACACTGTTTAATAAACTCTATCTTACACAGTACCCAGATACAAGAGAAATTCAGTGGAAACTAAATACCTTCTAACATTAATATGTGAATTTTGAATTAAAAGCAAAAAAAAGAGCAATTTGCTCATTGATTTAATGATAATCCTCTAATCCAGAATCTGTTTTCCACAGGATTATTTCACTTGGCCCTAGAGTTTGCTTTGCTAGACTTCTCTGGTTTAGGTATTTTATGCAAAGCATTAGTAAGGCGTATGCAAATCCAGAATATATATGTTTGTAGAATGATAAGAGCTGATAAAGTATAAGAAATCATTTTAAAGAAATTACAATAGGGAGAGAGCACCTGTCAGATAACAATACTTATTAACAAACCTGTATGGTCATAAAATCAATCAATATTCAACATAGCATATACTCATATATGAATATTGTATAGAAAAGGGCAAAGGCTTTAACTTGCTAACCAAGCTTATACTGAAAAATGCCAATATGTATTTTAAAAAAAAGTGCTTGGCATAGAAAAGTAAGGAAACATATGGATGAAAATGAATGATAAAGCGGCAAAAGATATAGACTATACATTACACAGTAATGTTTATGCATGCTCATAGTCTGTAGAAGGAAATACTATAAAATGTAAATTAATAGGTTGTGGTATTTTACAAGTCTCAAACTCAACAAACATTGGTATCCATATGCCAGAAAGACTAATCCACAGTCTTAAAGTAAATAGTAATTAAAAGACCTATGATACCAAGCATCTTGACGCTTCAACACAACATGGATTCTGATGCCTTTGTTAATATAGGTAGTAGCATACATGTTTAGGCAATTACTTACTGAAGATGACTAAACAGGAAATGTTATGGTGGTGGTCTAAATCATAATTACTAGTGCATGCATTGTTGTCCGCATACTTTCAGGCATGAAAAAGAACATATCATCAATATAAACATTTTTATGTTAGCTCTTTCAATTATGGGGTTGCATATGAAATAGGTTGCTTCACTTCTCTCTGTTTTGTATTTTTTCTGCTGGAACTCTTGGAAGGGGTGAAACTGAAGATTGAATCTTGTGGCACTAATACTATCATCTGTGGATAAAGAGAGTCTTAAGGACAAAACAGTAACTAGTTATCATGCATCAAAATTGAGTAAATAGTTTGTTACACATTGAAGCAAAGCATGAGGTTGATTACACATTGAAGCAAAGCATGAGGTTGATTAATCCAGTGTTTTTAAGTTCAGCTTCATACACCTTGGATTGCAGCATTTACTGATCTCATGCAGATCTCCACCAAGAATAGTTATCTGTTCATTTTGAATGAGGAAAGGGGAATTAGAGCAAAAAATGAGGTGGAGTATGTGCATTATATCCTATTTTAAGGACAACCACTTATATTAAGGCCAACCAATAAGTGACAACAGCTTCAAAATCAACACCATCAGTTGCTGATCACTTGAAGTGCATAGCCTCCAGCATTTAAGGGTGAAATTTATATCCAAGAGCCAGATGGTAAAAAATTTAATAGTTGCATTGATATCAGTTTGATGTATAGTTTTGATTTTACTTGGTGTCAAGATTTTTTAGACAAGTTAGATCCAAAGGTCATAACGAGAAACTTTATATTTTTCTTTGATGACTCTGTTAAGGGTACCTGAAAGTTATCTAGACTCAAAGTATGTAGCCAAAGGCATGAAGATCAGTTTTTTCTGAAATCTTGGAGAGCACCATAAGAGTAGTTTGCTTTATACTTGTTACAATCAGTTATGTCATCTAAATAATATTGTTGTCACTACAAGATAACTATGTAATATGTCAAAAAACAGATAAAGTTGAATATTTTTTTTTCCAGGTTTTGGAGTCTACTGTGAATGATCTTAGAGCTCGATATGGGCAACTAGAAGAGATGGAGAGGACAGCTGTACGCCATGCCCTAACTGAGGAAAGGGCTCGTTACTGTGCCTTTGCCCTTGCCCTTAGACCCGTCCTGGTAGGTTTGGTATGAATGTTATTACTGGTATTTTAATATTTTTTAATAGTGTAGCCTCTCTTCATCCCCAAAGGTGTGATACACTACTCCTCCTCTCCTCCTCCTTCAGGCTTCAGGAGACAGACCAACCAATTACAAAGACTTCTCTTATAGTTGGTCTTAACCAGAATAGTAGGGCTTTTTGGCACGGTGACAAAATATAAAGGATTCGGGAGAGGAGTGCTCTATCTCCTGTCCTACAAAGACTGCCTCAGTTCTCACTATATCTCACTTGCACACAAGTGACAACAGCATAAGTAACCCATCTTCATTACACTGGTCTGTCCCAGAGTTCACTAGTCCTTAGGTTGTGATCCAGAAATAGTGTTAGACTGCTTTTTTCACTCATTATGACACCAATCAAGACCCATTGAAAATTTTAGTTCCTTAAAATTGTAATGGGTAGGCTTATATTTGTTTAAATTGGATGCCAGTAGGCCTGTTGCAAGGCAAGAAGTTAGGAGTAGATTGCTAGGCTACACAGTAATTGCTGTGCTGTTTTTCCTTGTTTGAGAAAGTAATAATTAGCATTAAGGCAATAATTGTAGACAATGTATACCATCTGGGAACAGACTGCTCAACATCCAATCCTGACACCACCTTGAAGCTGTCACCCTGAAGTTACCAGTGCTGTCCAAGGTGGAGTCTGGCATGCTTTCTTATCATTGAAACTTTTGAAGTGACCTTTTTAACTTTGAGAGATAATTTGAGTTTAACGAAAGGGTAAATCATGTTGGCCTAAATTCTTGTTTGCAAAATATAGATGTGATCATAGGTTGCCAACTGTGCTTGAATTACAAGCCTTTGTGTTTACTGAAGGCCAATACTACAATATTTCTTTTGTAGTATTTTATAATCAAACTAACTGGTTGTACAATAACACAGATCCCCAGTTATCCTGAATACTGTTGGGATTCTTTTCAAGTGTTATAGGAAATATATTCATGTTGACCTAATTCCAACAGATATTATTCCGCCATAATTGATGTCACACAGGAGTTGGGAAAATTGTGACTTTTTTTGTTGTTTTACTAAGGGAATGCAAAAGTAGTTTTTCGTAGTCATGAGCCTGGACAAAAATTTGAAATCATAGAGATATTGATTTTTTATATTTTAGTACGATAATTCCAATTATTGATTTTATTTATGTACCAACTAACATACCTTATAGGCTACATAACCTTTATCTGGTACTTGGGAATAAACCGGGTAATATAAAAGGTTATGAAATGTGTAGGACTATACGTACAGTATGGTTATCCATGTAATTTTGTCTTAATTGAAGTAAGAAGCATTTTTGAGTAAATCCTTTAAGCCATTGTTATTGTAGAACTAATTGTGAATGAATGCTTTAATACATTACGTACTGGTATTTTATGGATATGACCTATTGATCGTGTTTCCTTACATCTTACTGGGGACCTGTACTTATGGCCATGTAGTCCTGGATTAATTTGAAGTGTTGGCAGCCTATACAGTAAGTAATAAAGGCAGTTAATGCTAGGTAGTTTCTATTAAACGTTTGTTCCTATCACTACCTGGCTACTAGTATGCAGGACGCACACATTACCTGCCCCTCTGCTCATTCTGCTTTTTGCCTGTGGTAATTGCTCCTAACTGCCTGCCATGAGCCAACCCCTGAAAGGGATAAAGGGGAATTTTGTTAGTGGCTGGATGTGTGTGAAATATGTCACATGCTTTTGACCGCAAATTTAAATGACGAAAAAGATCATTTTTAAGCTGTCTCCATGAGATAGGTTTCAATAGGAGTAAGGAAGAAGAGAGTACTGTACATCATTCTGGCAGAACTATGGCACTGTTTCCATCCCCCTCTGAGTAGTATCCACATTTGGGCTCATTCCCCAAAAGCAGTGGATTCTAGGAACTCCCACTACAACTCCTCCAATGAAGACAGTCTTTCCTTGGGAGAGAAGCACTGATACCCAACATGAAGTGCATATAGCCACTGAAATTTACCTTCTGATCCAGAAAATGTAGGGAACAGTCTCAGGCTTTACATGAGGCAGATACTTTAAATGAGAATCTTGCCCTTCCAAAGCAGCATCTTGTACTGAGGGGACCATGATAGGGTCCACCCAACCCTATGTGAAGTGTTTACTTTCTAGGGGTAGTTATTTATCCTGGACTTCTTTACTACCAGGCATTGTTGATGTAACTGCCTTGGCTCAATCAATTCAAGAAGGCTTCCTTGATCGGAAAATTCTGCTTGCTTTATTTTCTATACTGCCAGGCAATGATGAAATGAGTGCTTTGGCTCAATCAGTTCATGCAGGCTTCCCTTTTAAGAAAATCATGCGTCCAGCACTTATTATACTGCCAGGCAGTGATGATATAACGACCTTAGCCCATCAGTTAACAAAGGATTCCGTGATGGGAAATGCCACTTGCTGTGCTTATTATACTGACTGACAGTGGTAATATGACTGTTTTGGTTCAATGACCTTTGACTATACCTGCAACAAAAAGTCCATCTGCATTATTGCGATTTATTTATTAGGAGCCGAGCCATCTCATCACCTGTCCATTTCTTTTATAAACTCCTTTGAGGACAAACAGTGGCTACGCTATCAAAAAACAGGTTTTGACATAGGAAAAACATATTTTTGGTAGCCGCTGTGAATCCTCAAACCCACCCACTTTCCCTGACAAAATGCATGGGACCGGGGTGAACACTTAGCTTGAACAGACTTGGCGTGTAATGAAGATGGTTGACTTATGCTGGTGTCGCATCTGTGCGAGTGAGACAGTGGGAGCTGAAGCAGTCATGAGTCCTTTACATTCTCTCCTTGTGCCAGCAAACACTATTCTGGCAGAGACCAATTATAAGAGCATTTTTTGTATTTGGTCTGCGTTATGGACAACTGGGGAGACCATGAGAGAGTAACTCCTTTGAGGACTCCCAGTGGCTACCAAAAATAGGTTTTTCCTATGTCATAACTTATTTTTTGTTAGTATTCTTGAGATAATGTAATATTTTACAATTACATTTCTGCTTGGAACTTACTAGGTTAATTTAGTTATTAATCACAATGATCACATTGGTCATATGGAACAAGTCATTAAGTCGTTAAAGTTCTTGACTAATTTCAGTTTTCTGAATAAAATGTGTTGTATTTATTAAAAAAAAGATTTCAGATACAAGAGAAAAGGAAAGAAGTAAATTTGTATGCCAGTTACATTAAAAGATACATACTCAATACTTTTTATAGAGCAATTATTATGACAGAACAAGATCACTAATATTCTGAGAATTTTTGCATGAACAAATTTAAGCGCTATGAGGTATGACATGAGAAGGTTCTTAATGAAATAAAGTAAATGGAAATTCACCACATTAGAAGATCTACTGGTGAAGCTCGAATAATAGTTAACGATGATGATAGGAAACCACCAGTTTATTTAAAGTTTAGGGGATTTCCAAACACATGATAGATATCATCCTCATTTAAGCTGTGGTAATCAACAGTATAAAATGGTTTTCCTCTCACACCAAACAACTAACAGTTTTAATCTTATGCTTTGTCCAAATTGAATGACCCTATAGGTCCCAGCCTAAATTTTATATTCAAATTCCAGTTCTAACTGCCCTTGTATATTAGGGGTTTGGCTTGTTCTTTTAACAACTCGGAGAACTGACTTTTTTTTGATGGTTCAAATCCTTACCCACAGGAAGAGGAAGTTGGTCTTGTAAGTGAATTGGGTCATTTACAAGAAGTGATGACTCAGCTGGAGAAACATTCAGCTGATCCCCACACTCTTCCACCAGCTAGTGAGCAGGTAAGTCATTAATATGCTCAGAAACCAAAAATCTAGTACATTGTACTAATCTAGTATCAGAGATTTAACTAACTACTGGAGTAGTCTTACATATAACATACATTATACAGTTTTATCTACAGAGGTTTGTTTAACAGTTTTACTCCATGATAATTTCTAAGGGCAGACTAACAGAATAAAAATTGTAGCTTGCTTAATTGCTGTGTTGCAGTTTAGGGTACTTAAAATAAACACAACCTAGAAAATTATGTATTGATGTTATGAAAATTGTTGTCCCATGTTTTTAAAATTTGCTTTTGTTTCTTTCTGTTAAGATTCAGACTTTTTCAGGATGGTAATGAGATGATTTTTTAAGGGGAGTAGCACAAGTTAAAGGTCATTGAACAGTTCTCATTTTGTGGTTTATCCAACCATCTTGATTTCTTGTAGATGTGTAAAAATTGGAGGATATGCATTCATTCTTTTTGCAAAGATAGCAAAGTCTTAAGGATATACAGTAATGATAGAGGACAAGCATTCAGACTAATAGTGTATGATGGATATAAGCTGGTGGCCACCAGCTGTTCCTCCAGCAATACATTACTGGTATTTGTTAAAGCTCCAGCTACAGCCGTGCTTCTGCGTTGCTAAATTTTCAAAAGCTTTTGTCTTTTGTTGAAGAGGAAATTTTCTTTTTGTATTTAACAGATCCCTTTTGCCACAACACATTCCATATTGTCATTTCAAGGAACCCAGTTTTTTGGTGAATTGGCACAAATATGACTTTTTGATAACTGTATGATTTTATTCATATCTGTTAGGAAATAGACACTAATGGTATTTAAAGTCAGATGACGAACTTTTAACTTGCCAAACAAGGTCCACCAAATTTTTTTTTATTAGTTTCTAGGCAAATCAAGTTATTCTATGCTAGTTGTTACTGTTCTGAGACTTGTTCTTGACTGTTATTTAGCTAATACATACTGTATTAAACATTTAGTGTATTGTAACTTAGTATGCATGTTAAAAACTCACTTGGGAAAGGTTTAGAGAGTTGGGGCTGTGTTTAAGAATGGGAAGTAATAATATGTTGATGGAATACAGTATACTGTTCATTTGTTTGCTGATACATAAAGTATTAAATCTATATGTTTTGGTTCGTTAACAAAATAACATTAATTTAAGGGCATATGATTTAATGCAATCTGGATATCTTGACTGAATTTTAGTGCATGCCAAAAACTGAGGTTAGAGGTATTTTTTTATAATGTATGCAGATTTGTATATAGGTGTATCACTGGAGACTAAAAAGGACTAGATTGGAATTTTTTCATTTATATTAAGAAAAGACGTCACTGTGAGTGTTGGTTGCAGGTACTGCTTGATATTAAAGGTGGGGATACCCAGTGGTCTTGGCAAACACCCCCATCGTCCCCATCATCACTAGGGTCTCGTAAATCCTCCATGTGTTCTATTTCTTCCCTAAATTCGTCCTCATCCTCTTCAACTCACTCACCATCGCACCATAACCGTACTCGCTCTGTAAGCCAGGTATGTGCAAGTGGCAGTAGCTTGCCTGTATAGATTAATATCATTATCAGTGTCTTAACAGTATCTTAAAATGACTGCTCCATTTAATGAGGTAAGTTGTACTTTAGTTTTATAGCAACAAGATTATAGACTTTTGCTTTGCCCTGTCAAGTTTGTCCTGTTTGCATTACTTTCACTGTTGTTGTGTAGTGAAAAGCTCTCCTTGATGAACCCTTTCCTGTTCACTTTTATTTTGCCACAGTGCAATAGACCAATAATCTTCAAAACTCAATTTTTTCTTTCGTTTGCCTGTCACTAGAATGGTTAGAGATCCTTGTAGTCTAATGTATGTTTTGTTTGTAGGGAATTCCACGAGATTTTCTCTCGTATCCCTTGTTTTTTATTTTTTTTTTAGTTCACATCAAGAGATTTTGAGTAAATTCTGCATTTAAAGATTTTCATATTTATTTACTTTATTGCAGTTGAAATGTGTGTTTATGGTTTTGAATATATACATTTCTTCATATTTTTTGTTTTAATAATCTATCTTGAACTACTGTAGCTTAGATATTTCAACGTGAACTATATAAGGACTTCAATTTTATTTTTTCAAGGCTGCTCTGTTACGTTTTGTTTTGTAAGTAGTAGCATACTGTTATCATCTATAGGGCACCAGGCTGGTGAGTGTATCATCGCAGGACTCGGGTTTTACATCGCAGGACATGCTCTGCCACCCCCACCATGCTCACATCTCGACAAGTCTTCAGGTAGTTAGCTTTGTGGGGTTTGCCACTTATCTGTTGGGAAGTTTGCTGATTGAGAGTACCCAGCAAGGCACCCTGTTTTGATGTTTTTGTTTTAGAAAGATATACATTGCTACTGCTTATGCTCATCTTGGCTTCAGTTTTCTTTTTATGTTGAAGGTTAAATAGTGTGAACTTGTGCTTCTGTCACTTACACTTGCTAACTTGTAATATTAAAGCTTAAAGTTTTATTTCCTCATATTCACTTGTTGGAACAAATAAACTACTAACATGTTTTTTGAGATTTACCATATTAATCATGTGTCTGTTCTCCTTATCTAGGCTATCGAATTTGAAGCTTATTATTGGGACCTTATTTTTGAAGTGAAGTATTTTATGCAGCTTGTCTTAAAAGTTGAAATATTTACTGTAATTTTCTGTGTAAATGTTAGATTATATGTAGCCCCTTAGTTCATTCATTAATGCTAGTACTACTTAGTTCATTCATTAATACTAGAACTACGTAGAACAACATGGTTGCCAGATGTTCAGATTAGATGTTAAAGCTTTATTTAGTAAGTAACATTTATTTAGAGTATTTTATGTAGTAAAGAAAATAGTATTAATATATACCCTCCTTTGCAGCTAAATTTTTATTCCACATACTGAAATACCCTTGATAAATAAGAGTTTAAGGAATTTTAATTTATGCTAGAAATATATGAAAGTCTTTAAGTGTGAGTACTTTTGACAGACTAGAGATTATACAAACGACTTCGGCTCATGGACTTTATTCTCACAAGAACTAGATTCTGCATACTATTCCTCATTTGTTGTTGGCTTTGTGGTATAGAGAAAATTTTTTTGCATTGTTGTCATTTGTAATTTGAAACTAACTCCAGTGAGTAGCATGATTTTCATTTCAAAGATTAATTTTAAAAGAACTCGCCCAAATTTTCATGGATCTATATGTTTTTTACACCTTAACAGAGTGATTGTTTTTAATTGGTGGCTTAAATTGATATATGTAATAAACTATGATTTAGATGTTGTAAAATGTTCTTTCTTGTATGGTCACCCAGTGTTCATTCTTTGTTTTAATGCTTCTGAGGCACTGCTGCTCTAGCCATATTAGAGCAAATCATTTTGTCATAGGCATTCACGGCACCTTATAAATCTCACAGAGGATATCATCTCGACTT
Organism: Macrobrachium nipponense; assembly: GCF_015104395.2. Classification (NCBI taxonomy): domain Eukaryota; kingdom Metazoa; phylum Arthropoda; class Malacostraca; order Decapoda; family Palaemonidae; genus Macrobrachium; species Macrobrachium nipponense. The sequence goes on from NC_061100.1 coordinate 46,341,625, forward strand.
GATGCATTAAATATTTTTTCCAAATGTTGTTCATGTTTAGATAAAGGTTAAATTTTGTAGTTAATGTTTGCTAGACTTTGTTTTCATCAGCAGTGAGTATTTGCAAGTCTAGTGGAAAACATGGTTAATAAGTAACCTAAACCTTTATGCTTGGGCCTCTTGGTAACAGAATGAAAAAGAAATTTGCTAAAAAATGTATGCTTATACAAAGTTATATGTTAGAGACACTTTGCAGTGGTTATAAACTTGCACCATATTAATGAGGAAAGAAATTCTTGAGTTTTTAAATATTTTTAGTACAATTTGATTGTTTAATTTATTTATGAATGTTTGGTCTGATGACTTATCAGTGACGCTGTTAGGTTTTTCAGTACCACATCAAGAAAATAGCAATTCACTTGAAGCAGTTTTGTAGTCCTTTTATCCTTTTATTTTTCCTAAGAGTTTTATTTAAAGCTTTGATGTCAGGTTGATAGTGAATGTGATATACAGGCATTTAATGAGCCATACAGTGTGGTTATTCTGTATGAAAGATATATATACAGACTAATTTTAAATGTGAACTGCCAATATAAAAGTTGTGCATTTGAAGCCATTTGATACAGACTTAACAGTTTTTCTTTTTTGCACATTCCTTAGCAAGTATAAAGGCATTCCTTTAAAGTGAGATTAACTTTTTAGAGTGCATTAATCAATAAATTTTTACACCATGTATACTATAGGTTTTAATGGGCTGAAGTAGGGTAGCCTGTGGTTAGTTTCCACTAGTTACAGCTAATTTTTTTTTATATATACATGTGGCCTATCTTCATTCAGAAATATACTAGAGGAAAGTGTCTGTTGTTGGAAGCTATTTTCAATGTTCAGGAAAATCATTACTACATATTAACAGGGCATTTATTCATTTTGATTTTTATATAAATTTCCTTTTTCCTTATTGGTGCCATTGGGTTTTCTAATTTGAGTTGTAGCAATAAATCAGATTTGAAATATTCACATTAATCTTTCCATTAGAGGATAGTACTGTAGTTAGCACTAGTAGGATTGAAATAAAAAAATGGGAACGGTAATACTGTGAAAGGAACTAATTAAATGACACAAAAAATTACTGTATTGTAATGCAGTAACACCTCAACTTATTAGAATTATAAGATTTTGTACTTAGTAGAAAAATCCAAAATTCATGGAAGTCAGGTGTAAACAAATTGCCCCCATTTTGTGTGCAGTGCTGCTTGTGCTTAGTTGATTTTATGTGCATTGTAAAGAACTCAATCTCCATTATTAAAACACTGTCACTTGTTTTTGTGGAAACTAATTTGTTGATTTTCTGATTTTTTGTAACTATTTGTTTTAAACATGAAAAGCATACTTTAAAGTACTAATGTATTATCTGAATGTTTTATTCAGTGGATTTAAATTTAATGAAATTGAAGAATCTGATCTTATGGAATAACTGAACTGGCTAAGTGATGTCCTAAATGAAAAATGGTGGCTCTCACATGGTCTTTGCTAGTTTTGGACTCCCAAAATTTCCATTAAGTTGGTGCTACTGTACTGTGCAGTACAGTACATACTTGCTTATCTTGATAACTATGCAGGTTCTGGGTTTCTTATGGTAATAGTATAGCTGTACAGTATATATTGCAAAGATAAATCTCAGGCACTTTATATATTTGTTCCAAAATTATCTTCACATTTCTTTTATATGGAAGTTTTTCCTTCAAAACAATGCTGGTGTCTTGGTCATACTAATTGAAGTTTTTATTCTTCTGGAGTTGACATCAGTATTCTGATTATCTGTTGATTTTTTATTGTTTTCCCTGTCATTTTTAGCCACATTTCATTTAATAAAATATTAATAAACCTTGTGTGATCACAGTTGCATTCTTAGTTTGAATAAAAAGTCCTTTAATGGATTAAGCTGTACTATATTTCTGGATCACAATTTAGCACAGTTGTAACTGGGCTAAATTGTGACTCATATAAGCTATTGAATACCAATAGATAAGTAAAGTAGGATGGGTTCTAGCCCATTTGTATTGAATTTTTTTTCACAGAGTAGGTGATTTGATATTTGTTAATGTTAGTCGTACAGGTCTGAACAAGTGTATTGCCCATCAGAACTTGTCTATAAGTAGACAGAATTTTTGAGGGACCGTGGATTTATCATTGAGATTTAAGATTTCAGAATCACAGGTGGTCATTCACTTGTATCCATTGCATTTGTTCCTCAGATTACTTTATCCACCATTGAATACCAAAAATAGGTTAATTTTGTCATTTTCGTGACCCACAATGTTTTATAGTTTAAAGTTGGCAGTATTTCACAATTTTGAAATTATTTTATCATATTTTAAGGAGATTGGCTGCCTTTTCAAGCTATTTGGACATTTTAATAATGAAGGTGGTTACAATTTTAGTAGTGCTGTTTCAAGTTGTTAATGGAAAATGCTCATTAACTTTTAATGTTAACAAGATTTTTATGGAGATTCTTGGGAAACAACAATAATTATGCCATACTGTACTACATACTGTTATTATAATAGTGTCATTTAGAATAATTTCTCTAAGTACTTTATATCCTTTATGTTGAGTTATGTTTGCCAATACTATACCTCTTGAACAAAAAGTAGAGGTGTATATTATATTTCAGAAGAGGGAATAATTTTAAATAATCCCATTTCCAAGGTACTAATTCATTTGTTATTGATTAATGATGGAGCAAACTGTCAGTCTTAGGAATAATGGTTATCATAAGGGTCAAATTTAGCATTGTGAAGAGTGTCTATTTTGAACACTTATAGTAAATAGGTAGATATGTTTCAAGGCTGTTGTTCATCTTAATAACTGTGAAGTATGAAAGCTGCAGCCTCTCATTACTTGATTCATTTGTGGAGCAACATTAACCAGTTATTTATGTAGTTGGCATATAATTATAACTGAATGGAGATAAGGTGCGACTTCTTGACTTACTCTAGTATGACATTTTTAAGATGAAGTTCTTAACACATCTGCATTGTATCATTCCTTGCCTGTTTATCTTGAGAAGTTTGTTCTTAGTTTGCTTATGAATTCTTTGTTGCATTTGTTTTTATAATTTTTTCATTAGAATTGTCAATTGTATAAGATTGAAGATTTGTAAATATTTTGTAATGTTAAAATTGGAGAACCTCATTCATAATTAAATTTTTTTTTAACAAATCCAAGCTAGCCAATTCATATTAAGATCTGAATAAACAATAAAGAATATAGCTGGCACTTCTAAGCAGCTCTGGTACCATACATATGTATAAAGTTCTGGTGTAACTCCTTGTGTGCCTGACCAAACCTTAAAATTTATGCCCTCTTTGTGATATTCATTTGACAATGACCATTTAATATTGCTTAGTTTTTACAGTTTTTTTTTCTTCTTCTTCTTCTTAACATCAGTATATCCTATAAAACTTGCTTAAGGAGGTGAATGGTAAATTGTATTCTGATGTTCTATACTGAGAGGGGGCTTGATGCTTGAAAAATTAGTTAGTATATGCATATGAAATATGATTAGTTGAGCTACTTTTATCGTAGTCTTTATAGAAATGGATTTTTTGTCATAGTTACCAAGCTAAGCAGTAGGTTAATACAGTTGTGACCTCCAACTAGGTTTACAGTTTAATGGTTATGCTACATAGCTGGTCTTTGAGCATGAAGAAAAACTGTGTTTACATAAAGTAGTTTCATATCAAAGTTTTAGGTCCACAAGTAATCAAATCTACCCTAATTAAGAATTGTGTAAGAAGTCGTGATGTTCTATTCTCAATTGACTCATTTGAGTTAGGAGTGTCTATGTAAGCATAGAGTGTGATTATTTTTTATTTCTGAATTATGTGTGTATAGTTGCTCCCAGGCTGTGAATGTAAATTTTATTTTTATGCTGTTATGGTAAAGGAATGACATGCTGATATCCCACAGAAAAAAATGAATTTGCTGATAAGTAAGTCCTCTGAATACTTTGATGCACACTATGTGAGTATAGTATTCTGAATTTGGGGCAGTTATTATGAACAGGTAATAATTATCCTTCTCAAATTAGTTAATATCCAGTTTTGCGCATTGAGCCGTTGCAGCCTGCACTGCAGATTCTACTAGAAATATACAGCATAGTGTGAGGTATATTTAGTATTATTTTGAAACTTGTTCATCTTGGTTTTGTTTCTGTGGTGGTACATAAATAGGAATCAAGGTTTTCTGGTCTAATGTCCAGTTTTCATTTTTAATATGTGTACTGTTGTGTGTGTTATCAGAGCCAGTCATTTTACCAATAATCCAACCAGACAAAGACATTATTAATCCAAGGGTCAAGTCTTATTTAAAAACAAATTCTCATGTAACATGATAACCTTAACCCAAAACTGGTGACAGACAACCAGATCTACTTGACCCACAGTGGAACATAGGTGATCTTATTCAAAGAGGATTTGAATGGAAACTATTACATATTGAAATATTTTTGACATTCAGAAGGCTTATTATACTTGGAGATATGCTACATATATGTATTGAAAACTTTGCCACATACCTTTATTTTGTATAAGAGCTTTTTGACATAACGATTAGAAAATTGTATTCTTCATGGAAGCTTTTTGAGTAATAATGCTCTTCTTTGCAGTAAACAGTACAGTATTACAAGTCAGTTACCCAAGTTACCAAATGGAAATAAAGTACAGTAGTTTATATGTTTATGACTTTGTCATATTTTACATTGCTGTGAGCGTACAATATACCCAGCATATTCCTTACATTGCCGCAGTAAAAGTGGACACTTAGCTCTCTTTTACTTGATTAAAAAATTGGACAGAAAAAAGTAAAACAGCCATATTGACAAAGATACCAGATGAAAAAAAAAAATTTTTTTTAGTTGATCCTGAACTAAAAATGAGAAATGATCTGCTGCCTATCTATCAAACTGTAAAGTTCTTTGGTTCTATTTGATACACACACAGACTGAAAAGCATGCATTGAAACATTAGGTAAAACCAAAAACAAAAATTAATTTAACATAATAAACTTTAACATTCAACTGGGTCCAGAAAATCAACTTTGGTGTTACCACATGAAGCAATAATTCTGCCCATTTAGACTGGAGGCATCAAGCTTTGCAGTAAAATCTTTAGATTCAATTCACAATTGCTCAGAATCTGCACTGGTATATTTAAGTCCTCTCAAAGTAATTTCACTAAGTTTCAAGTGGCAAAGTGTTAAGAGCCAACAGAATTTTTAAATCATTAGTTAAATACATATATGAAACCTCCTCCAGAATTAAATCCCCCCCCCCCTCTCCCTGCCTTTTTTCTCTGAATTATGCATCAAGTTAATGTCTTTAGACAAATTTTTGATCCAGATATATGCATATGCCCATAAACATCGAAATAGTATAAAATGGAATACTTATGATGTGAAGGTCCACATTATACATAATTTTAAAGACATCCAATTCTTCCTCCATTATAGAATGTGCTGCAGTATCATTTAATAACACAAGTCTATTTTCTTTACCCAGTAATGCATCTGTTTTCACAACAGAATTGTCTACAATATTGTCACTAGTTCTTGCTTGTAGATAAAGTAATAGTTTGTAGGTAAAGTAGTACAGTATTAATAAAAATATTCTGTGTGAAAACCAAGTTTGGATTGACAGTGAATGACTAGAATTGGGCACACATTCCTAGTTTTCACAAAGCTGTAATTTTTTTTAGATGAAATCTAAGCAGTCACATTCCTTATTTAAGGTCAAAACCTTCAGGTCAGTCCTTTGTGAAAGGCATTTTGCTTATTGGTTTAAGAAACCATTTATTATAACTAGGTATGCCAATTTCCCCTTCATATATGTACCAGGAAATTGTTTTTAAAATATAAAACTCATAAAAGAAATATATTCCTCTGTGATAAAATTTGATACATTTTTTTCAAGGGTCCACAAAACCTCAAGATGCTTATGGTATGAATATGTTACAGTATAAGGAGATGCTTTAGTCATCATATGAAGGAAAGATAACAAGACAGATACCGTAGTTTTCAATGTAAAGAAAAGTTACTCAAGACATTTGCATTTTTCAGCATGCTTGTATGTATATCATGTGTTGAAACTGAGGAAAATATTGACCAAACTGGAAAAACAAGTTCCCAACAGGGATAGGAGTTTGACAATGCCTGTGCTTAAGATAATGTCTCTTGTAGCTGTGGGATGCATTTGCATTATGATGCCTCACGTATAATAAAAGTAGTTTTAAATCATTGCTGATTCTTTTGCTAAATAAGAGTTCAGTAATCTGAGGAAACCAGTTTTGACAAACTTTTTAAAGGCAGTTATTTTATCATAAATGTTAATGGTCACTACTATTTGAAAATAAATTGCAAGACGCTATATAGAATGTTTTTACTCCCACTTTGAGAAGTGCAACTGTTAGGAAGGATTCCATATGTTTCTTATGTTCAATGTTTTATATTAAGAGACTTTTGTATCATAGGCTAGGTAGGAATGACTAATTTAAAAAAAATATAATTTATGATGCTGTACAAATTTGGTGGGTTCTTGAAATTGTATGGTTAGGAATTTTAGTGTTCTGAATATCAGAGAAGTACTTGGAAACTGTTTTTGAGAGAACACATACAGTAGTAGTTCTTGTCACCATAAGGCATGGAGTCAAAGAAGTAATGGCTGATTATTTTTAAATTAAAGAAACTTAAAGTTTAATTTTAGAAAATTCTGTAATATTGTGAAAAATGTTGTCATGAAAAAATATTTGATCTCTCCAGTGAATGATTTAATAAGAGGATAAGCTGCTCCTAGCAGGTTTTTGTTTTATATTTAAGTTGGTATGTTATTCCTCTACCATTGAAGTATACTAGTATATTAAGGTTTAGTGAGTTATTGCATCCAATAATACAATATATACTGTGCTAATGAATTTAAATATATTTATGAGGTGCAGTTTTATATATTGAAGTGTACTTTCAACTATATTTTTCTGGCAGCACTGACACTGTTTAATATTTACAAGTTAATCTTGCATTGTATCTTGTTTATATTGCATTAAGAAGTCTAATTGTACTGACAATTTAGCAGTATTTAATTTCTTGCTAGATTACACCCCTTAAGTGCACACCTAGTAACATGCTTTTATTTTTTTTCAATGAACACAGTGTTTGATTTTTTAAGTACTGCACTGTCGTCTTACTACTTACATAAAACATTTATAAAACTTAGGACAATTTCTAATATTACATTACTTTCCAGGCATCCGGATTATCAGAACAGTCTTGTGGATCTGATGGTAGCACTCCTTCCCCTGCTACTTCTACTGCTACTTGGCCAAACCTTACTGATCCAACCCTTCACCATAAAGCAGCTCCACCACTTTCAGACAGACCCCACACCATTTCTTCAGGTACGGTTAGGGAGTTTGTAAATTGGATTAGTGGTTGTTAATTAGGGTGTCATTGCAGAATTTGCAATAATAATTTCTTATTTTCACTTCTAAATTTGTCATTAATCATAAAAGAGCATATAGATTTGAATAAAACTAAAGTATGGCAAAACTAAAGTAGTAAGTTTTTGATACATAAGGAGTTTTATATGGCTAATATTTTATAAATCATAATGTCAAAAAGCTAGTTTGTCTTAAGGTGTCAGGTCCAAGATTCCAAAATCTGTGCTTGAAGATTCCATGGCTTTGAGAAAAAGCTTTCCTTGCCTTTGCTTTACTGAAATTGCTTAGTTGTGGTACACAAGTCGAGGAAAATCTCGCGCATTAATTTTGGATGAAAGTTAAAAATTGGTTGCATGATAGCAATTTTAGAAGGGGGGTTCTAAGACTTAGCACCCCCCTTATATTAAGGATAACTGGCAAGCTATCAATATTACAAAACCCTTTACTTTGACAACAAGGCTCATCCTAACGTCTAATAATGGTAATTGCTAATTACAGGTTTTGTTTACAGTATGATAGTTTTTGCTAGCGATTCACTTTAATTATGTACTATTTTTACCATTATTACAGATGTTTTATATACAATAGTTAACTAGTGACACTTCAGAGGTTAGCCTATTATTAAAAATCTTGGCAGTATTTAAGGCTTTCTTTTTATACTCGGCATATAAGACAGCCGGGGGAGATTTTTTATGGTTAATAGGTCACCTTATACACCAGCATGTACAGTAATTGTAAACAGTATGCTTATAACCAGCACTCATCACACTATAAACTGAAAACTTAAAGCAAAAGGCAATTGTTTAACTTTTTTCCCAAAATGTTTGTAACAAAATATACTGCATAAATACATTTTGAAAAAATTAAACCCCTTATTTTTCTATCTTGTAACTAACACAGTTCAGTAGGGACTAGGGAGGTAGCCTACCTGGTTTTATGACCATCAATGTATTATATTATACACAATCTTTTTTATGAGCAGTTACCATATTTTATTACCCACACGAAATACAAAATGTGTGTGAACTATTGACCTAGGCTAGGTGTTACACTCACAGTATCCTTATGCATAAATCAAATAGGCTATTGCAGATGTGTTAAGATAAAGGTAATGTTAGTGAGATTTATTTTACTTACTTTTCTGTCCACCATTTACGATCATTAATGTTTATTTTCTCAGAATTAGCTGATTGTGATTACTAGCAAAAGAATTATGAGAATCATAGTTGGTATGTTAATAAAATGCACAAATTCTCTTAGCAACACAGTTTTCCAGAATTTAATCTAGAATTTTGAAGTAAAATAGAGTTTGTTTTCAGCTTATGAGAAAGGACGTGATAGACCTCCACTGACAGTTTACACTTTCCAACCACCCGAGGGACGAAGTGGCCCTGCATCTCCACAGATCAGCTCGCAGCCCTGTAGCCCAGTTTGTTTAGAGGTACCAGTTCTTTGTTTTCAGATAATTTTTATATTAGTTATATTATTTGCCATTCATTTCTGCTCAGTAACCTGAGTTTATTTTTGTAAGAAAACTTTTATCATTAACGTATGAATTCCTTTATATAGTACAGGTATTTCCCCAGTTACGATGGGACTATGTTACAAAAATTCCATTTCTTGAAAGAAAATAAAACTTTAAATTAGCCTAGCCTACTCTAGGATATACAGTACAATTTATGCATATATGGTAGCCTAATCTACACTATACAACATAGTAATCAATAATCAGTCCATATATGGTATACATCATTATCAGCTAATTTTGGAGGTTCAATGCAGGTTGACTTATCTTAATTACGCTAAGTACGAAAAGAGAAATTAAATAACACAAACAAGAATCAGATATGTACCATACAGGGGTACTCGTCAAAATTATGGTTCGTTGTTCGCCTATTTAAATATTGTCAAGCTGTTAATGGCTACATACATTGGACCCCCAGTATTTGCGAGGGACGTGTACCTCACACACGTACATCCCCCACACCCTGGCAAATGGCTAAAATTTGTGAATACTTAAAACCCCTCCTAAATGCTTAGAACTGCCTATTTTGATAATTTAACACAGAAAAAAACTAAAAATACTTGTACTATTGGAGTATTTAAAGTTTTATCACAAATAGTGCCATTAATCATGAAAATATGGAAATACAGTAATCTGAATATTTCTCAGTGAAAAATACCACATAGGTGAATTTCTCACGAATAATGTGTGTATGTTCCATAGAAAAATCCGCACATAGGTGACTCCTCGAATCGTGATTCTGCAAATAGGAGGGGTCGACTGTATAACTAAAGCCAGCAAAATCAACTACTCGCTTCTCTTCAGCTATTATTTCTTTGGCTGTTAGTTCAAATGTTACACAGAGGGTAGGATTTTTGAGGAAAGCTGTCACAAGATGTAGAGGGCCGAGGTTCAACAACAACACTGGAGTAGTTTTCTTGAGGAAGCAATCCATTGTAGTTTGATGGTGCATTTTTTTGTTCTTCGTAAATGACTCCGTAACATGCAATAGTCTTGAAGTGCTCTCTTAACTTAAGTAAATCATTCCATGTTGACATACATTAGACTTAAAAGTTTCACTGCATGTTCAATTGAGGCAAATACCTCTGCCATAAATTTTTTCAAACTTTTGCTCTGGCTCGTCTTCAGCTTCCTCTTCCACTTCTGTTCTTTTTCTCTTCTCTTGCAAGTGCAATTGGATCTTCTGCTGTTAACTCTACATCTTGCATTTATGAGTTCTTGTAGATCTTCCTCTTAGATTTCTAAATCTAAACTTCTCCCAAGTATCAAGATCTTTTTATTAATTTTCAAAGCTTCACCCTTATTACTTCCAGTGTTCATAATGGCACTCAGAACATAGAATTCCTTCCATAATGTTCTAAGCTCTTTTCTCCTTATTATCCGTAACCTGAACAACCTGAGCAAACATGTTCCGAAAATAATAGGCCTTGAACACAGCCACGGCGCCCTGATTCGGGGGTGTATGAGAGAAGTTGTTTGGTCGCAGAAACACAAATTTTATGTTCTCATTAATAGTATCTCTGAGGGTTGCTGGGAGCATTGTCAAGAATCAGCAGAATTTTAAAGGGTATGTTTTCCCTACAATCTTTCTCTTTTGGAATAAAGCTAGGCACAAACCAGTCTTTGAACAGCAGTACAGTCATCCATGCTTTCTTATTAGTGGTAGTAATGCACAGGAAGCATATGCTTGCTGATTCTTGCTAATGCCCTCAGATTTGCAGAGTGATAAATTAAGGATGGCTTTAGTTTATACCCAGCCGCATTTCCCCCAAGCAGAAAAGTCAGTCATCGTTGTTGATTCTTATGGATATAGGATTGTTGAGGCATCGGCTTCCAGTACAGTCATGCTTCATTGACATTAAAGATTTAATGCAGCAAGTACCTATCATCAACAATGATCTTATGCAAAAGTCCTTAAATTTAGCTATTCCTTTGGCATTGGTGCTTGCTGCTTCACCGCTAATTTTCACACTATGAAATTTCTTTACTTCCTTGAAAAGCAAGCACCCCTTTGTTTGAATGATCAAGAGGCTGAGTGGCATACACTTTTGTATCTGGTCCCCCATCCATGTGACCAGTAGCTGGTCCATTTCTTCCAAAGACCCCTCTTATTTGTTAATGATGGAAGAGACTGTTACTGTGACGGACGCTTGTCACATGATCACCATGACTGCCTTTCCCATGCCATACTGGTTGATAATTTTCATTTTCTGCTCTAAAGTGATGGATTCCTCTTCTTCACACTACCAGCAGGAGACTTGCTTGGGCATTTAGTTAGACATACTGATATTACACAAATTTATGTTTTAAGAAGTTTACATACACTCAAACGTACAGTAGTCTCACACAAGCACTGACCTAGGTTGACTTTGTACACAGTGAGTGCGAGTGAAGTCAAGTCAGGGTGAGAGATACCCACATCCCAGCTTCTCAGGCCAATGTCTCATACACTGTATGCTGCTGCTTGTGCCCATTGCATGCAAAATTTAATTACAGTGGTACCTCGACATACGAAAGGCTCAACTTACGAAAAACTCGAGATACGAAAGCAAATACGAAAAATTTTACGGCTCTACATACGAAAATTGCTCAAGTTACGAAAGGTTGTTGCTGTAAAGTCCAGAGATTCGCCTGGACCACCGAGAACAATTTTAACATTCTCGTGCCGCCAACTGAGTAAACTCGCCACCATCCTCCTGCTCTCCCATTGGTTCCTGATGCTAGTCACCCCATAAGATCCTGCTCTCCTATTAGTCAGCATCTACCCCTTGTGCTTTTTGTATTTTATTGGTAAAAGGATGCTGTAAATGGAAAAACTTATTCATGCAATACATTTAATAAAAAAAAAACATTAGGTATATAGAATAAGAATAGAAATGAATGGTTATTATACTGTTTGGTAGTTTCAGTAGTTGAAGAGAGAGATTGAAAATTTATGGCTTACTGTGTGCTAGGAAAAGTGATTGCTTGGCGATCGTTCGATACTCGTAAGTGCTGGATGTAAACAGAAGTTTGGAAGCTTTTTTTTTTTTTTTTTTTTTTTTTTTTTTTTGTTTATCATAGTTAATGGTTACTTAATAATTATTTGAAATGAGTACATGCAATACATTTAATAAAAAAAATTGTGAATTATATATCATAAAATATAAAATAAATCAGACTGCTATCATCGAAGCCAACAAATACGTATTTTTTAGAATTCTTCTTCCGTTTTAATATTACGTTACGTATATGTTTCATTATAGCTGTCAGTAACTCTGTATCTCCATTAGGTAAAGATAGAATAAAGAATAGAAATGAATGGTTATTATACTGTTTGGTAGTTTCATTAGTTGAAGAGAGATACTAAAGAAAATTTATGGCTTACTGTGTCCTAGGAAAAGTGATTGCTTGGCATTCGTTCAGTACTCGTAAGAGCTGAATGTAAACAAACGATTGGAAGTTTTTGTTTGTTTGTTTGTCTATTATAGTTAATGATTAATTAACAGTTATTTGAAATGAGTACATACTGATTATTTATTAATTTTATTGGCATATTCTAAGCTTTTAGCTGCTTAGGTTTAGATGTCAGAATCATAGACTAGGCTACCGTCGCAACCGCTAACATAGGCTAGGCTTATTGCTAAGGGACATATGCTAAAGTCCTAATATATGCAGTAAAAATGGGGTTGAACATTACATGCAGTTGAATATTACTCAAGTATGTACAGTATTTTGCCTTTTTGGAGTCATATTTCTTCCGTCGGATCGGCGTCGTAACCCTAGAACATGTGTTGTAGGCCTGGAAATATAATTTACTGGGGTGCTTTGGAGGGCTTGGAACGGATTAGCCATTTTACATGTAAAATGCGGTTCAAGATACGAAAAACTCATGATACAAAGGCCGCCTCGGAACGGATTAATTTCGTATCTCGAGGTACCACTGTATATTTTGAAAATAGTTATACGTATCTGCATTGCATTGTAACTTCTAAATCATCGTAACTGCTAGCCCCATCATAAACTTGAATTATCGTAAGATGAAATATCGCAACTGGAGGGTGTACCTGTATTGGATCTTTCACCTTGTGGGGAAAAAATCTATTTTTGCTCTATGGGATTTCATTGTTGTTAGTCTGTAAGCTGAAAAATCTTCATTTTGAGCATGTCTCAAATTCTTTTGGTGTAAGATTTTTTCACCAACAAGGATTTTAGTCTCTATTTTGGATCAATTGTATTACAGATACATAGTCTAGAAAATTACAATGTTCAGGACTGAATTTAGCACAATAACTTAAAAGCTATCAAAATATTTCATATAAATTATTGAAAGATTTTATATTTTATAAAGAAAGAGTAAAGATGCCTGGTGAGTGTATAAGACAGGCACCGCTGTGCTTAGTATATTAAGATCTGTAAATCATTTAAGCATGACTGGAAAACTAGTCACCCCAAAAATTTAAGAAGTTCTTTTGGGATAGTTGCTGCTGGAAGGCCCTAAAACCGATCTATTTTTGTAATTTATTAAGTTTCTGAGTCACAAGGATTAGTAATAAGATTTACTCATAAATGAGAACCAAACAGTACACCGCAGACTGTATCTAAGGTTATATGTGGTTACTCTTTGGCCTGGTTATTAAGAAAACTGCTTAGACTTTGTAATTTATAGTCACACTGTTGACTTCTTGTCTGTATTGCAACACATTGCTGTGTTGCTGCTCGCAGTTGACCTCTTAAGGTCCACAGCGGATGCCTGAATATTGGATTTATGGATAAAGCTGCTAGCCCTGTGCCAGTGCAGCTGATGTACAGGATACGTAGTCACATTTGAATATTGTACAGCCAAAATGCTATTGTGTCTTTGTGATCTTTTCCTCCTTAAATGGCAAGGTTAGTTTAACATCTTCAGTAGTAGTTATGAAATATTTTAATTTTTTAAAGGTTTATTTTATGTATCCTTAATTATATCACCTTTTTTCAGCTTGAAAGTGGTTGTGTGAGTCCGCTGGTAGGACATACGGCTACCATTTCTCGGCGGTCATCACGAACTTCACTACATCATAACTTGTCATCATCAAGTCAAGAAAGCCTCACAACATCTGTAAGTCGTGTTTACCGCATATATTTTTATTACTTACAATTTTTTATATTAACATAGTTAAGTTTATGACAAACAGATGTCATAGAAGTGCACTTTCTTTATAGTATACAGCATTAGCACTCTCATATGAATACAATCTTATATTGATTTTCTCAATCAATTTTTCTTAATATTCCTTTAAATACTTTATTATTACTTTTTTGTGTGCCTTGTCTATTAAATTGGCAAATCTGAATTTTTGAAAAAACAGTTTTGGTTACAATTGTCAGTTAGGTTACCAATTCTCGTAGTCTGCTTAACCTTAATGTCAGATAGTCAATGTCAGCTATCTGATAAGGCATTCCTCAATAAATTGCTGAATTTGTTATAGGTGCTGATCTAGGTTGGATCCATGCTTGAGTAGGCATCAAAGTAAAAGATGATGCAGATATTATAGCAAATCTGCAACAGTTACATCTATATTGAACCTAAACTTTCCAATAACAGTTAGATACCATTCACATCAAATATACAATGTATAAGTGGCTTTTACACTCAAACCCACCATGACAGAAGTATGGACAGTAATATTTCAATCTTATGCGATTTGAGTTGCGTGAATTCACAATAGCACGAACTTTCCATTGGAACCTAACTAGTTATCATACACAAGTATTTCACAGACAAGCGAACACAAACGCAACATTTTTTAATCCTGGAGAAACCCTGTAAAAGTGTTTAATTTCTCTCATCTCGCTAAGATGAGAGAATTTTTATAGTAAAAGTAGTATGTACTATGTTTATTAATATTTTCAAATAATAATAATAATAATATAACTGTAATTACAAAATTCTTATGTGATAGTATTTTAAAGAAATAACCTTTCCATTTCACTTGTAAATAAGAACAATGCTTCTCTCTCTCTCTCTTACAGAGGTGAGAGAATTTTTATGGTAATCTACTATATGTTCATTAATATTTTTATAAAGAATTCTTTTCCTGTCTTTCTTTTTAGCTCCACCAGAAGCTCGAAGTCCAGAGCTGTCAAATATGTCAAGTAATGTGACAGGAGGGAGAGTGTTGCCAGATTAGCAATCAGTGATTTTGAGTAATTCATTCTCTCTCTCTCTCTCTCTCTCTCTCTCTCTCGTATAGTGAGCGACATAACTAGAGTTGTATTAGTCCAAATAAAAAGCACTGTTCGTTCATTCATAAAAGGGAATTTCAGAACAAAGAGAAAGAGACAGAATAAAGAATTTCTGAAAAGTTTATAAGACTTCTAAAAATAAATCGGTCGGTCAGAAGGGAGAAAGAAGAGAAATATTGTACGTATGTGATCTTCACACTTACACCTATATTTTTACCAACAATTTTTTTTAAGGGTAATATATTAAGCTAACTTTTTAATTAAATTACTACAGTAACTTTAATTTAAAAGTTACCTTAATATTTAGGGGTCATGATTAGGGTCATATTTAGTGTTCAACCTCTAGAAGTATGCATTTATTAGATTTTTAGAGACACTCCCAAACTTGCGCGAAAATTCCCCTTATGCAAGGGGGGCTGGAACCTAACCTCGCGTAATTTTGGGGTCTTACTGTAGTAATCCAGAGCCCTACTTCTCAGCATGGTGCCAAAACATTACATGTTCTAGGCAACATTACATGTTCTAGGCAATGGTAATATATATAGATATATATTTATACAGGCAGTGCCGGGTTATCGGGGGCCTCTGTTATTGGTGACCCAGTATATGCCGCTTATCAAGTGTCAAAATGTACCGATTTCTAGTTATCAGTGCCAAAATCCGGTTATCAGCGCAGATAAGCCCCATAAATCACTGATTTTCAGTTGTCAGCAATTTTTGCTTATCAAGCCATTGGAACAAACCCCCCACCAATAACGAGGAACTGCCTGTGGATATGACCAGAGTGTCACTGAAAGCGTAATTCTGTGAATTTCTCAATTTGTTGCAATATTTTCCCACATGTGGTGCACTGTAGTAATTAATTATGGTTCTTTGCAGCATACCTTCGGCCCTTGCTGCAACCCCTTTCATTCCTTTTAATCTAACGCCATTCATATTCTCTTTCATCCATCTTACTTTCCATCCTTTCCTAACAATTGATTCATAGTGCAACTATACAGGCAGCCCTTGGTTAACAGTGGGGGTTCCATTCCCAGCTGATGCTGCTAACCGAAAATCACTGTTAATGGAAAATCAGCAATAACAGCACTAAAAACCTGCTTAACGGCGTCGCTAACCGAATATCGGCGCCGTTAACCAGAGATTGGCACTGCTGTTAACTAAAAATTGGCACTGCTAACCGGATATCGGAGCTGCTAACCATAGATCGGCACTGAAAATCCAGTTAACAGCGTCGCTAGACAAGCACCATAAAACTGGACACCCGTTAACTGATACCGCTATTAACCAAGGGCTGCTGGTACTAGGTTTTCCTCTTGTTAAACTTTTCAAACCATTCAACTCCGTTTCCATTACAGCACTGAAATGTATGGCTTTGGAAAAAAAAAAAAAAGTTACTATTTGGCAGTCACAACACTTTGTTGCATCCAAGATTATGGACAACACACCAAGAATCATATGGCACCACTTTTGTGAATGACTGTACAATGTACTCCAGTGCCACTGCTATAGAGTTGCAATATACATTTTAAATAAGAAATAACATACTGCATTTGTTGAGAACAAAACCTTTGGGCCATTCCTGTAAGAGTTCAGAATAGTAATGCATTAGTGTAATTAATGTACGTAGTATGTACATATGTATTTAATAAGAATAATAATAATGAAGTTCTTGTTTGTGTAGTGTAATAAATACTATACCTCCCTATGGAATAATTATTATTAGTCCTATGTCCTGGGTTTGGGTCAATAAATCAGATTAAGTCCAATAGAATGCATGAAGTGATGAAGTAGTAGTTTTAGTAATTTCATCCTTAATTTGTAAACTCACAGGATTGAGTGTACCACTACACACCACACTACACTTATGTAAAGCTAACATTCCCTTGGTACACAACATATTTTACCTAGTCATTGCTGCACATACGATACAGTACAGTGTATGTATTACCAAGCATTCATTGATTTACAATTTTGAGTAGTAGTTTTAATTACTTTTTCAGGGCAAGCCAAAGCCTCCGGTGCCAAATCGCTGCTCCTCACTTGAACGACCTGCTGTCCCTGAGAAAAAACCTGCTATCCGTAGCCAGCAGCAACATGAGGAGCAACATGCCCATAAAGTAGCTCTTCAATATAGTTCGGGGAAGCTCATGCCTATGGTACCAGACTTTAACATGGCTGCTCCAGATATGAGTAAGTTACATTTCCACCCTATTAATAGACAGTTGACCTTGACGCCATTCCAGAAGTAGTGTCAAGATGCAATTCAGTCGAAATCTGAATAAAATTTTTCAGTAAAAACTAACAAACTTAAATTACCATTAAATGAGTTCAGAGTTGAATGGAATTGTACTAGATGTCCTTTTTTTATTTTTAAATGTATACTGTATAAAAAAACTGGCATACGTCCAATGCGGCCATATTACCAATGGTTGACAGAGCACCATAGGTCACCATCGGTTAGGCTAGGTGTAGTATGTACTATACTGGGTAGGCACAAAACTTGTTTAATATTAAAAATGGGAAAACAAGCCTAATTATTACAATATATTAAATATTAAAAATAAGATGCTAAATTATTCACAAAATGCCTCTTTCATACTTTTCAATAATCTTTAATTTCAATTGTGGGTCTTGCCATTTTCCCTGTCTGCTTGTCTGAAATGGCTGTCTTGGGACCCATGATTGAATCAAAATACAGTACAGAAATTAAGGAAATATTCCTATACTAGTGTGGACTTGCTCAAAACAATAGCAGCAGAGTGAGCTGGCCTTAAAAAAAATGCCACCCACAGCACCAACTATTGGCAACTGACTGAATTGCTTTTGTTTACAAAAATCATATGGTTCATCGTATTGGATTCCAGTTTTTTTGTTTACGCTCTGATGCAAAATTTACCTGAAAATTTGCATCAAAATCCAATTTTGTCAAGTTCTCATATGGTTGAGGACCGGGATTCTACTGTGATTTGTTACTACTTAGGCTCACCACTCTTACAGACTTGCAACTGAAGTAGTGATTTTGATTCATGAGTGTGTACGTATGTGTTAATTTTGAGAGAAGATTGTAGGGAAGTTGTAAGAGGTTTCTTATTTGATGATTGGATAGTGTCATTTTCCAGACAGCCAGGAACTCTGCAATAGATCTAATTTTTTCTGTGGAGATTTAGGTTACTGATTCATTACTAGAGTTGTGTATTTTTCAGGTTTTTTTCAAAACCCCATCCAAAATACATATATTTACTAGTGCTTGTAACATTATTCTCCCAAGGCTAATCACTGTCTTACTGCCCCCCTGCTTATAAAATTTATTTTGGATGTAGATCTTCAAAGATTTAAGAGGCAGAAGGTTTCTGGTTTACCCAATTGGGATTGCATTATTGATGCTTGTCAGGCACTTAATATTTCAGGTGCTATGTTAGTTTCTGATCCCAAAAAGAAGTTAAATGAAGTGCTGATGGCTATTTTAATATGTATCCTTAGAAAGGTTATCAAATTTAGGACAAATGACCAGCCATGGTTTGATGATACATGTAGACGAGCCTACCATGAAAAACAGACCAAATTCAGCATGTGGCCCCAAAATCTTTCAAGTGAAAATTATACACCATTTTTTTTAGTGTGTCTGTGCTGCAAATAGAACTTGCCATACAGCTTAGAGAAATTACAATAATTCCTGGAAGAGGAAATCTGAAAGAAATATTTCGTACACTTATGAAATTATGGCCTTGTTTTATGAAATACATAATATGCAGTCATGTAGCAAGAGTTCTGAGCATAGCTGTAGTGTGGGACCACTGGATCATTTCTAGACACTTGTAAAGCTTCCTTTTCATGTTAAGACCAAAGGTTTGTTCTATATGAGATATGCAAATTAATTAAAAGTTTGTCACTTTAAGGGAAATTTAT
The DNA here is from genome assembly GCF_015104395.2 of Macrobrachium nipponense. NCBI lineage: Eukaryota > Metazoa > Arthropoda > Malacostraca > Decapoda > Palaemonidae > Macrobrachium > Macrobrachium nipponense. The sequence continues at coordinate 46,360,735 of NC_061100.1, forward strand.
TATTGGTCACTTGACAAGTTAAAGCCTAATTCTTAAGCTGTCTGGTACAAGTAATATTTAAGGAATTCAGACTGTAAAAAAACAGACTGCATACTTCATCATGAATATTAGGCTACCTTCTCAAATTATGGCTAAGAAGAGAAAATACAGACATAGGTAAAGTGAAGATTTTTTCAGATGTGTTTGACAAATCATCTTAATGCCTTGTGAAAGTTAGTACCTGAAGTTTGATATCCAGGTATCTTGTGAGTTGCATGTGCTTCATATTGATTTTTGGTACTGTAATTACAATTATAAACTGCTTATTCCCTTTCTGGCATATGATGTAAACAGCTAGTTTGTAAAATAAAGGAATCCATGTAAAGGCTTTCTAGTTAAGTTGCTTAAAAGTTTTGGCTTTCAAAAGCCTTCAGGAAAAATAATTTTTTAATTAAACTTCTTAATAAAACATCAATGATATTCCAGTTGTACCTCAGCCAGTGTATAGTAACATGGCAGAGTTATGTGGCAGCAATTATGGAGAAACCGTAGAAGTGGATGGTTTGTCCCGTACATCTGTGACATCAAGTGGCTATGGTTCACAGCCACATGTGCCTCAACAAGATGAACCTCCTGCCACTATACCTGAAGGTAAACCCTTGCCATGTAAATGATCCCTTTATTCAAGAGTTAAAATAATTTTCTTGAATAGTATTACATACAATATTAGCAAAATGTACAACTGTAGGTAAGAAATGTGCATGTACATTTCAAGCATGCAATTTTTATAAGTAGTTTAACCAGTCCACTAACTTTTATTTAGCTTTAATCAGATTCTTAGCATGGGTCAAACTAACCTTATTTATATATACTCTAAGTTGAGCAAATTGTTATTCTGGTTGCATTACTTTTCATAAGTAGCATTTGGTGATAGCTTGTGATGGCTGCGATACAACAGTTTTTATTATTAAAAAAATAGTCTTGCATAGAATTATAAGTAGTTGCATTTGTCCATATCTTTTGTTGTATGCAATTTAATGGCACAAAGTTCCTCTTTTATCTTGATTTCTCGCAGTAGTAGTTTCAGATTTTTTTTTGCTTATATATTGCTGTGTTTATTATTATATTAAAATAAAATTTTTACATCATTCAGAAGTATGAGATACTTAACTTAGAAACCTGAATTTCCTTGTGAATTTTAAGTGTAGAATGAACTTTGGAAAAAATCTGTAACAGTATTTTTCAGTGGGAGTACATTTTTCAGTGGGACTGACAAGGAATATTTTTATCAGTTTGAAGCAGAAGTCAGATTTCTAAATATTTCTGGTGCAACCAGATAGAAATGTAACAAACTTTTTAATTACCATTTAGCTTATTACTAGTACATTGGCCTTTTCACAGTGAACCTAATTGTCGTTAAAGACACTATTAGGCCTTTTCACAATGAACCTAATTGTCCTTCAGGACACTTTTATACCATTTTGAATGTGTGATTTATCTTATATTTAAAACTAGATTTTTTTTTATCAACCTTTAAATTTGTAATTTAGAATTACAACTCGGGATACTTTGGTTACAAATATCTTTATCATTATCTGTGGTTTCTTTGCATGTTAAATATTTCGAAACAAATTGTACTGTCTAATAGTCAAATGTATATTGAAAGTAGTATTAAAGTGCATCTTCCTTTCACCTAATTTTCTCTTAAGTGTTATTATCTGATAGAAATGTTGAAATAGCATGCTGCACAACAATATGCACAGATTGAAATAGCTTGCCATCACAGGCATCAATCCTAATAACTTCCCTTCCAGAAATACATAATGCAAGGTGTGGAAACTATCAGCAAATATAAAAATCATGTTTGAAGACATTTACATATGTAATCATGATTGAAGGAACCCTGTGATAGCAAATCTTTGAGTGACTATTTCTATTTAGTTTCTCTCTCAAGTTTTGTGATTGCTTTTACTTAAATGTGCTTAGTAATTTTTCCTTTGATTTTATAAGATGTGGGATATTTAATTTTTCATTTTTATAGTAAAGTATTACTGTTGGGTTTTAATATGCATGGCAATCCCTTTAATTTCCTCGAGTCATTACATTAACATTCCAAATGTTGAACCTTGATGTGCAAACTAAAGTATTTTTTGAATGAATTCATAAATTTCATAATTAAAACCACTTAAAGTTCCTTTGGTTGTTGTTGTTGTTGTTGTTTTACCCTTACTATTCAATACCTTGTCGTTGCTTTTGACTTACTGAGTTATCCCTGGCCCTAGAATATGATGCCAGCAAGTACTGCACGCTACGTCGTTATTCTGACCTGCCACAGTCTCACTACCAACCGGGGAGAGTAGTATTACGCAGGAACCTCTCCCAGTCAGGTAGCTGGTTTTGAATTTACAAAATTTTTTCACGTAACATCTACAAAATGTATTGTACCATTTAGTAAGAATTTCTTCATGATATTTATGTATGCTAAATGTATACGCATAATTTAAGAAGTTTTCTCATAAAGCCCTGAGAGTTTACTGTGTGTCAGTGCAGACTACTGAGCTTCAAGAAACTCTCAAGTGGCTGTTTCAAAGAGCTTAAAAGATGAGCATTCCTTATTAATGTTTGAGCAAGTTATCCACAAACTTTGTAGATGTTATTAATTTTTGCTTTTTGTTATACAACTCCTTTTTAATACACTGCTTGCTGAGTGTTAAATGTGTGTATACAGACTTTTTTTTAATGAATTGCTTTTACCATAAGAGTTGATTGTTCATGTTTATTCAAACTGATTTTCTGTTTAGGTGTTAATTCACCACGCAGTGGTACCCTTCGACGTTCTGGTTCACATGGTCAAAAGCCACCCCCACCAGTAAGAAGAACACCATCAATATCAACAATAACAACAACTGTTCCTACTGTCAATACTGCAAGCAACTTGAATCCTTCTTCTTCATGCACGAGCTTGAACAATTCTCCAACACACTTGACATCATCTGCCAGCAATCTTAGCTGTTGCAGCAGTATTAATGGCAGCATCAATAATGGTGGAAGTGGAAGCCCTAGTCAGGGAAGTAATAATGGTAGCCCATTGCAACGGACAGACAGTGAATCCAGCACTCCTGTTGGTTCTTTGGAAAACCTGCCTCCTCCTCCAGCATTTTTGCTAGAAGATGGAAGTGAAGATAGTAACATTGTACCAGATCCAGACCTAACAACACCAGAAGGAATAAGATTCATATGTGATCCTTTTGGTCCACCAGCACCCATTCAAGACAAGAGTATTCAGCAGCGTTCCATGACTGTGAGTGATACTGTTAAAACACTGCAAGAAAGCCAGCATCAGCCATCCTCCCCTGTTACTCATAGACGATCCCAGTCATTACGGTGTAACCAGCCAGCACATAAAGCTGTTCAGCTATTTGAGGAACGCAGGGTATCATTAGAAGATGCAAGAGCATCTCTCATTACTACTCTCAATGCTAAATTTGCAGCACAGGTAAGCAGTCAGCCTCAGCACCACCCAAAAACTATCCAAAAACAGCAGAGAACTCGAGAAGGCAGTCAATCACCAAGAATGAGTCGTGCAAGGTTAGGATCTGTTCAGGAAGGAATGGCAATGGACAGTCCTCTTCAATCTCCAACACACCGTCAAGTAATGCAAACAAGCAAACAACAAATGCCACATCAGCAACAAAACCTCTACCACTCTACATTTAATCCACCAAATTTGCAGCTTCCACAGCTACAGGCTGACATAAATCAGATTGTTCCCCAAGATGACAATGGAAGTTTGATTGGTCAGTCAAATATGGTCATTAATAAAGATCCCAATCAGCAAGCATTTCTAGAATCCTTGAATGCAAAGTTATCACAGAGGCAGCACACAAACACAGAAAAAAGCTTAACCCCATCTTCTGGATCTCCTCGTCTTCGTTCTAAAAGGCCCCACAGTGCTGCACCCCCTCCTAATCCAAAACCACAGCCAAATGGAAGTGCTTTAGGAGCTCAGGTACAACGATCAAGTTCAGGTGCAAGTGAAAAGGCTTCTAAAGTCCGTCAGTGGATTGCCAGTAAAACCTCGGGTAGTGAAAAGAAAAGTAGTGCTGAAGTAGCTGCCTTGCGAGAATCCCTTCTTGATCAGATCAAACGAGGGACGACATTAAAGCGAACCAAACAAGTGGCTGACAGATCAGCGCCTCAAGTTTCTTGACTTAATGTGGCATTGCTCATTAATAGGTTTGAAAGGCTTGAATTTCAGAGAAAGAAAGAAGCTCTAGATTCATTTAGAGTGTTACCAAGGAAATTTCTAGTTGTTATGTATGATTCTGATACATATATATAAGTTGAAAATTGTGGGAAATTCATTAATAAAATTTTATTTCTTTACTGCCAAAGATTGTTTGGAAGTAAATGTGTATTTAGAAGAGTATAATAATGAAACAGACTTAAACATAGATGTTGTAAAATTGTATTGTATAGCTTTGCATCTCTTAATTTTTATTATAAAAGAGGGCCCATAATTTGGTAAAGCTGTCAAAGAAAATGCTATGTCATTACTGCTGTATACCTAAATGTTTGCCCACAATGTTATTTTGAAAAAAAAAATGAGAACTTGAAAATATTTCCTTTGATGTAAGCGATACCCATATTATAGTGAAGTTAAACTTGAGAATGCACTCTTAAATGATTGAAATAAAATAGTGAAATTTGTATATAGCCGATTATAAATGAAGTGTAGAAAAGTTTATTATAATTGAAGAGAGTAGAAAAGATGGACTACATGGCTTTGGTATCTAACATGGAGTGAGAAAGAAATGACGACTTTCTAGGGTGTAATTATTTTACAAAAGTTTCACTCTTACACAGTGTGACTGTGCATTTCTGAAGCAATATCATCTTATGTACTCACTACAACTGTGGTTATTATAAGGCTGGGTAAATGTAACGTGTGACTGGAGTGGTTTAAGGTACTTAATTGGTGTAACATATTCTTAAAGCCTAAACTTTTTGCAGATGCTTATATTACCACCATTTTATATTGAATTATTTAAAGATGTTGAACAAGTTGGTGAAAAGAGTATGCATTTCAAGTGAAAGCAAAGTTTACTTGCAATGTTATTTCACAACTAGAATGTGTGTTTTGTTTATGTGCAGTGTAAGGTTAAAAAAATAACCACCCAGACTGTGCTCATATATTGATTCAGTTTTGTAAAGTTCACATTCCTCGATTTAACAGATACTCTAATTTCCGTCAAATAGGCAGACTGACACATTGCTTTATTATAAAGCAGCTTGTATAGAAAATACTAACTGCCATTGCAAAATTTGACACTAACTTTTGCTACATTCTGCTGTCTATCAACTGTGTAATGGATTTCCATTTTGTGTTTTACATGGATCTTAGTGGTAAGTTAGAATGATTGAGAAGGTGCCGTCAAAGTTATAAATGGTTTAGCTGAATTACAAAAGATGCTTTAGTACTGAATATAACACTTATCTTTTCTATCTCTGTGGCTTGACTAGACAGAATCCTGGAACTGAAATGTGAAATTTTTAAAATTAATCACCTTCCAGGAATATCTTTAATTTCTGCCTCCTAACACTAAAAATGTAAGAGTTTATTTTCTATATCCTAAATTTTGTCCTTAATGCTCCCTTGTATAGTGTGTTTTATACACGTGTTCCACAGCTTACAGACTATAATAGCCTAAACCTTAAGAAATATTGACTATGACTCTAGTCACACACAGTCAAGAGAATTTGAGTTCTGAAAGTTTCACATGCACAGGCTCTTCTGTTGTATTTCTTGTATATATATCAGAGGACATATCATATTTAAAATAGATACAAAGACTCTATATGTATTTAATTTAAACTAACAGTAAATTAGTATTAACACTTACCTATGACTTTTAAGGACACGATCACTATTGGCAAAATAGTTTTAACAACATTTAGAAGAAATACACTGTCATGTACAGTTATAGTATCTATTCTCTGTAGGTTCTCTTGAGGTACAGTACTATTTTTTTTTTTTTATCTTCACAGACATCAGCAGCAGGGAAGTGCTGGAAAATATTTAAAAAGCCATAGAAGAAAAGTTCATGCTTAAAATATTTATTTGCAAGTTGGTGAATATGCACTGCTTCCAATAGTTTTCTCCACTGCTCCATAGTTAAATATGCTATGGGATTAGTATGGTTGGAGAAAATTATTACAGCAACAAATTTTGTTACATATCAAGAACTATACTATTTCACTGGGTTGACACATTGTTTTACTTTCAGTGGTTGTCAGACCTGAAATTGTCAGGTTCGTATGAGCGAAGTCCACAACTTGTTTGTTTTTAGTGTAAAAAGTGGTTATTGTTTTTGCTGGTAGATCTCGTACTATAAAGTGAGACAAGAAAACAAGAAACCAGGAAAAACATTAAAACCCGAGGTGTTTTCCATACAAGTCGAAACCCTTGCTACCTAATAGTGTCACAAACAGCTACTCTTAGCGAATGTCAGGTGTTAGTGCCTTTCCTTTTCAGATGTTTGTTGCGTCCAAGAGAATCAAATGCCGTTTACCATGACGATACTCCGTAAAATGATTCTATTTGTGAACCTTGGCTGAACAAATTTTTCAAGCAATGAATTTTAAGTAATGTACTACTCCCACACTGCTTTTTTTTTTTTTTCCTCCAGAAGAGAATTTCATCTCGATAATAGATTAATGGTGTCTATAATGTAATCTACAAACTAATTATGGATACTGGGCATGAAAGTAATTGTTGCTTTACATTTGTTGATTGTCTTGGTACGTGCTGGATTCAAAAATATATAGCTGTCCAGTACCCCAGCTGTGAGAAGCTCATGTTATAAATTCTGAACGACTGTATAAACTAATAATACTTTCTTAATGGTAGGTTAGTTTTCTTTTTTTTATATGACAATAATTAGTTTTGATGAACGACTTTTCTGCCATGTTTTGTGTATAAATGTCATAGGCTATAAATAACAAAATAAAGTGATTCACATATTTATTTTATTATTCCCTTTTGTATTCACACAATTATTTTTCTGGGCTCGGCTGTGTCGCTTTGTGAAATAGGTTCCTTTAGCACTATTTCTAAGGTAAAATATTGTTATAATACCAGAGAACTGCTAAATTGGAAATGCCAGAATATTCTGGCTCGCTCACCTTTATTAAAAGGCGTCGGTATGGTTGCTGGGGCGAGTGAAACCACTACCACGCGTCCTTCTCCAATTAGCCTCTCCTACATCAAAAAACCTCAAGAATAGGGGAGCCGACCTACGGCTCACTACCTGCTACCGTGTAGCTAGCGCCTGTGACGTCATAACTTTGATAGCACTACTACGCTGCACACGCGTTTTCTTTTGCTGTGTTGTGTTTATTCCCTTTTGGATTTCTAGCCTACATTACAGATTCAACATTCTTCCTTCCTGCCTGCAAGCTATGGAAGGCAGGAAGTGACAGTATATCTGGAAGGTTATATGTAGGCCAGATTTTACAAAGTTGTTCAAAGGAAAACATTCTCCTACTGGCTTCCTTTTCTTCAGAAGAGGGATGAACAGGTTTGTGGGTCATGGGAGAGCTAGCCCTCTTAGAAGGGGAAGATATAAAGAAAGAACTGGAAGCAGTCAGTGCAATACTAGAGGAGCGTTGCCCCCTGAGCAACCTTGGCAAAACCCTCCCGACCTCCTTCCTCCTCACATCATACTTCTCCCACTGAAAGGGAACAAGTACATTACCTGCCCCTGCAAGCCCATAGGGAAAAGGGAGCAAGAGTTCCTTCCTTTCACCCACCAACACCAGTTCCCTGTAGGGTCTTTGCAGTGTGCCTTCAGCCCCTAGTTGCAACCACTTTCGTCCTTTTACTGTACCCCTTTTCATATTGTCTTTCTTCATCTTACTTTCCACCCTCTCCTAACACTAGATTCATAGTGCAACAGCGAGGTTTTCCTACTGTTACACCTTTCAAACCTTTTACTGTCAATTTACACTTCAGCACTGAATGACCTCATATGTCCCAGTGCTTGGCCTTTGGCCTAAATTCTATATTCAACTCAATCATCACCAGTTTTTACTACCAAGATTCAACAGCCATAACCAGTTTGCACTGAAGTAAAACCAAAATGTGAAAGGTTCATGTGACCCATTAGATTCAAACTACGGGCTCAGGAAAGATGTAAAATTTTCAACATCTCCTTATTTTCCCCTGTCTGACATAACTGGTTATGCTATAGTTTTCAGGGATCAGTCAAAATACTAGCTAGTGCTTTCTACAGTATTTAGTAACTTATTTTTTATAACAACATAGTTAAAGCAAGAAAGCATAGATGCTTTGAAAATATTTGACTTCCCAAAGAAAAAAGTTGTATGCTGATTTTCCCAAAATGCACAACTAGAATTAATCTAACATTCATGGAAGTGATAAAATGGGAAATAACTGCCTGTCTTCATTCTGCTACTAAAACTGCTCGTTGCTATAATACTTTATACATATTTAATGCAAACAAAAAATAGCATTAAATGCACAACCAGAATTATATGCACTTGCACTCAAGAAGTGATAAAAAGGAAAATAACCGCTTGTCTTCATTCTGCTACTAAAACTCCTCAGGTTACTGTGATACTTTATATATATTTAATGAAAACAAAAATAGCAATTGAGGGGTCAGAGATGTGTATTTCCGGTGATAGTTCATTCTCGAAGTGGTTAGGAATTTGCATAAAGGCGTTGGTGCCATTGCTGAATAGCGACTGGTTCCATGCAATGTAAACACACAATAAAAACAAACAAAAATAGCATTAAATCTGTTTTGCGTAGACAAGAAAAGACCAGGTGTTCTATGCCAGAAGTGATTGGCTGATGAAGAAAGTAATGCCATTTTACTGCAAGTAAATAATTGTTGCACAGAATCAGTCCAAAACTGGCATGAACTAAAAAAAAAAATAATGAACAGGCTGCAGCTGCTGATAAATAGGCTCCTAATAGATTTCCACAGAATGTAAAAAGTTGACTGAAGAAACAGAGATAACTAACAAAACATGTCTCTAATTGTGATAAAACCTATATTGTTCTGGAAGATACTGGACTAAACATCCATTCAGAAGAGTGCTAAACAAACAAACATTTAAGGCATGGATGACAAGATGCTTGCCATACTGTAAGGGAAATAATCAACCCAGGCACTGATAAGAGTAATTTATAGAGTTCAGAATTCACTCGTGCAGAAATACATACACACACACCCTGGTTTCTCTTTTAGAAAGTGGAAGAGAAAAAGCTATTCTCCCTAGTTAAATAATTGGACAAATTTTATGATCAATGACTACAGTTAAAGCAAAAAAGGAGACTGCAGTGAGGAAAAAATATGAATTAATAAAGTACACAGATAAAAATTTATGATTAATGAATCAAGCCCAAAGAAACAGTATAAGTGCAATATATAAAAAAAAAAAATATGACTAAATGCAGTTAAGGGAAAGAGTATACACAATTACTGTTTGATGGATATAGAAAAAAAGTATGCATATCAAATTATTACAGTTCAGGAAAAAAAAATGATGTTTTTTCCTCTCACCACTAAATGGTTAACATTTTTAAACCTATATAATTGCTAAAACTTATGACAAGCTTTGCTCATATATAAAATTAAATACAGTCTTAATTACATATCACTACAGCATAAAAACTATTAATCAAATTATTATACGACCAAAGTTGAGTACTTGTTCAATCAGCAGGTGGCTAAGCAAATGAAGGGCATATAGTTTGGGGAGAATGCAATCACTACCTTCAGACAACACTCCTCTGACTGGTTGTACAGGGAGCAATAATGTATACGTCAAACTGTTTTCTCATCACACATAAATATATTTGAGTAAATTACTGTATCCATCAGTATCAGACTTTCTACATGTTCACAAAATAAAATAACCTATAACATTATATAATGTTCTCATCTTCCCTTTGACTTGACCTTCAGCCTGCTGATTTCCTTGTCTTTTATTAGCACATCTGCAGACTTTTCAGTAAGCTGCAAAATGGAAAAATATGTCAGTCCAAGACATTACTGAAATACATACAATACATTGGTTATTTATTAATAATGGTAACGTACAGGTAAGGATATTGAAAAAACTACAATGGTAAAATCTTTCTTATATGATAGACCAGAGGTTTTGGTTTAAAAAAATGTTTCTTTCTCTTCTTCAAGGAGTGAATGCAATCACTAACAAAGTAAGGTAGGAGCAATAAATACAAAAAATTAGGGTTTTATAGCAGAAAACATATTTTCACACAAACCCATCAAACATATTTAGCCCAAACTGTGACCATGATGTCCTGACATGCCCCTTATGAATTCTTTGACAAAAGATCTACAAGTGACTGTCTGCATATGTCCCAGTAAATTATTGGTTGGTAGAAACTTCCAGGCTCATTTCTGACACATAAACAGATGTAGCACAATGAAAACTAAACCCATCAATCATAGTGAACAAGAATCTCAATTTAAGAGTTGTTGAAGAAGCCCAGCCCAGAAGTGAATAAAAAAATATGAATAAAATAAAATAAAAATTCTCAGGAGGTGCTGTGAGTAGTATATCATTTACAGAGTAAGCCAGATGTTTTGTTTTGTACTTAATCTGCATGACAGTGCAAGTCCAGAAGTCCATAAACCATTCAATTGACTGACCCTAGGAGACTTAATCTTATGAATAAGAAAAATTAATATCTTGTGCTATAAGAGCGTGGAGAAAGTTGACTAACAGCAACATATGTATTTGTTTCTGAAACTTTGAAAAAAAGTATATATTCTATTAGTGACATTGTGTTTAGCTTCTAGAGAGGGGAATCATACAAAAAGATTACAAGACTTTTATCCATTATACACGGTGCCACATTTCAATGTTTGATAATTATATTCTCATTTTCAGCTGGATTCGAAGTCACCATTTAAAAGGAATGCTCTAGACTTGCGTTGACAGTTATTGATGAAGACTGATGAATAGTCGAACAGAAGCAGATAAGGGGGGGAACTTATTTAATATGATTTTGTGGAAGAGTAATGGTGCTTTAATGGTTTTTGGGATGTTCTTTAACTCATTTCATTCCATTTTCATGTTAGCTATTTTGGGAAATAAAGATTATATTTTTGTAAGAGCTGGAGTTTGAATTTGCATAGAGTTTTAAAACTTGATTTTCTGCTAGCTACAGAGATGACACCATCGAAGGTAGGTTCACGTTTTCCAGTTAGGGTTTCTCTCCTATTATTTAGACGGGGTCATTTTGACCCTCGTAAGACATAACAAGAAGGAAGTGAAAAAGTTCAAAATCATGAGTTATTTAAATGTTTGATGTAAAAAATAGAAAGATGATCACAGCATCTAAGTACTACATAGTATGGAGACCCATATGGACCTCAAGATACTGTGGGGATTTAGGTCTTCATCATCTTTTGCTGGATGGTTCACAAATCTGATCATCCAAATTTCAGTACATGGCTCAAGTAAAAGAATGGTTTTGTTTCAAAAGACATTATAGCCAGTTCCAGTGAGTGCCACTTTTAAGATTAAATTATGTTCCCACAATAAAATTAGGTGCTGCAGCATAGCTTAACAAACCAAAAGGCATCTGGCTGTCAAAACTAATTGTAATTCACTGAATAATAATTACCAAGTCCAAGAGAAGTTCCACTTTCAATTTCAAAAGATTATTTTCTTCTGTTAAATTTTGGTTTTGTTGTCGTAACTTAGCTACTTCACGACTACTGGCTCTTCCTCTGGATCCATCATCTGGAAATAGATGAAAAAAGAAACATGAAAGCATAAGTCATTCATCATGACCACTAAGTAAGTGAGCAAATTACAAAAGCAACACAAGACTTATCTTTTTGAAATGCCACAAAAACTTCAAAAATTCTAAACAGTATCATTACATTGCAAAACTGAATTTCTAACCTTGAGTTGAACAGACTATTGTAAATTGAAATGGCTTTTGTTGCATTACAAATCCTTTATTGTGTGTCTGCACAATCTCCCCAGACAATACAGAAGAACAACCCATCCAGTTCCACTAGGCTAAGAGTGAATCTCAGTTCCACAGTGCCTCTAATGGCAAACCAGATCATTCTGTGTCTAAAGCTCTATATACAGCTCACACTTTTGATGCCCCAAAAAATAGGCTTGCTATGCCCTGTTTTACACTGTATATAAAATCCAAAGGTTTTCATGCATGAATATGATATTTTTATAGTCAAACAAGATTTTATGTAAACTTACCAAGTAGTTACATAGCCATAGTTCCTAAACCAGTCGGCAGCTAGAATTTTGAAAATTCACAGTAGCACTATGCGTATTGTTTTGGCTAGGTGACACCCCCTGCCCACTACTGGGGGAGACAGGAACCAAACGCCTATTATTCTTGAGAGAGGAGGTGGGAGGGCTTTGAGCATGTAACTACTTGGTAAATTATACATAAAATCTTATTTTGCTATAAAAATCACAATTTTTGAAAGTAAATTGTATTTTTCCTAACTATACAAATCTGAGGTCCTTTACATAAGGAATTACTAGTCAGCGCCAGCTGGACCGGTCAAAAGATTTACTAACAAGGTAGTTCGGCAGTAACTGCTTGTCCGATGGTCAAGAGTTCGGCCTGACTGGAGGTAAACATATCACTTTGCTTTAGGCTTAGGAACAGAGGGAGGGGTGGCATGAGGCAGGACTATATGTAAAGGACCTCAGGTTTGTATAGTTAGGAAAAATACAATTTACTTTCAAAAATTGTGATTTGTTCAGAGACGTTATACAAACCGTTGGTCCTTTACATAAGAAAGACTTACTTATTGGTGGGAGGAATCTGAGTCTTGTGAACAGACTGGTGTTCGCCCAACCTGGGTTCCCATCCTGGTTGTAAGAGCAAAGGGGGGGAACCTAGCCTCTGTCCAACTGATTGGAGTGTGCACTGCAAGATCAGTGGTCAGACCTCTGGACCAAATCATAAGAGGGAGGCAAGCGTACCTCTTATGAATAGCAAGTCCTAAGTCAGAAGCCAAATATAAAGTATTAGGTTTGTTTCTTACTGATGTCTCCTTCCCCCCCCTTGCTAGGGAAGGGACGGATAAACGCTTCTATCCCTATTGAAAGGGATAGAGTGGAGCTCAGTTACGTAGCTTACCTGCATTGTCGTCCTGTCCAGCGTTGTGACGACCGCTACCCTCTGCCTTCAGGGAGAGGGAAGAAAAGAGGAGGAAGGGGAGCCAGTCACACACTCATTCACTCTCCATTCATGCGATATCACAAGGACGAGATGCTACCTTGTCCTGTAAAGGAGCTGGGTATGCTACACAACTTGTTGAGCAGCCACCACTGGTCCCAAGGAAAAAGTGTCCAAGGACCTATGGGCAATATCCCAAAGGTAAAAGGAAGTGAAGGTGGTTGGACCACACCCCTGCCTTCAGCACCTGTGCGATGGACAAGTTCTTGCGGAATGCAAGGGTTGGACCAATGCCTCTAACTTTGTGGACTCTCAGACGAAAGGTACTGGTGTCGGCACTCCTGTCTGAGACGTAAGCTTTCCTGATTACCTCACGAAGCCAAAAAGAAACAGTGTTCTTGGACACTTCTTTCTTGGTCACCCCGGTGCTAACAAAGAGCCGTCAACACTCAGGCGTGAGGTGTCGAGTTTTCTTCAGACAGCGCCATAGCACTGTCCTCTAGGGAGAGGATTGTGAAGGACTCGAACCTGGCGTCAGGGACCGAAGGGTTCTGAGTCTTCGCTACGAAATCCGGGAGGAAATTGAGCGTAACCGATCCTCATCCCCTCGAGTGTTTAACATCGAAGGAAAGACCGTGGAGTTCTCCTACTCTCTTTGCCAGTGCCAGGGCCAGCAGAAAAACGGCCTTGAGGGTCAGATCCCTGTCTGATGACTCCCAGAGAGGCTCATAGGGTCTACAAGTCAAACTCCTTAGGACAAGAGTCACATCCCACCCCGGGGCTTGAGTTCCCTGGGTGGGCAAGACCTCTTGTAGCTCCTCATTAAGAGAGATATTTCCATGGAAGAGGAAATATCAACTTCTCGCAGCTTAAGGACTAGGGCCAGGGAGGCTCTGTATCCTTTGACTGCGGGGACAGAGAGGAGCTTCTCTCGGCGAAGAAAGATGAGGAAATCTGCTACCTGCTGAAGAGTGGCTCTGAGCGGAGAGAGACCCCGTCTACGACACCAACCACAGAAGACGGACCACTTTCCCTGTATACTGCTGCAGAGGACTGTCTGAGGTATCCAGCCATCTCTGTTGCTGCCTGGTGGTACCATTCTACATGCGGTTGACACAGCAGGTTGTGCCATGGGGGAATCTCTCTCGTGGTGCCTCCGAGAGAAGAGCCAGCAGGTCCGGACAATAAATGGCCTCATGCCATTTGGGTATGAGGCCATTTGGGTGCCACCAGAATCATCCGAAGATTCATGGTGACCAGCACCCTGCTGATCACCTTGCGAATCAGGCAGAACGGGGGAAAGGCGTAGACTACGAGGTTGTCCCACGGGTGTTGGAACGTGTCCTCTGCAGCTACCCATGGGTCCAGCACAACTGAGTAAAAAACCTGAAGTTTTCTGTTGTGCCGGGTGGCAAACAGATCCACTACTGTACACCCCCACAGGTCAAAGAGCCTATTCGCCACGTCTGGGCGAAGAGACCATTCGGTCCCAATCACCTGATTCTGGCGGCAGAGCTTGTCTGCCACTACATTCCTCTTGCCTGGAATGTATCTGGCTGACAGCTCTACCGAGTGAGCTACAGCCCACTCGTGCACCTGCATCATCAACTGGTGCAACGGGAGGGACACTAGGCTCCCCTGCTTGTTGACGTATGCCACTACCATGGTGTTGTCGTTCATCAATACCACTGAGTGTCCCATCAGTCACTCCTGGAACTCTTGGAGTGCGAGAAAAGCAGCCTTGAGCTCCAGGAAGTTGATGTGAAGGTGCCTGTCATGATGGTTCCACACTCCCGCAACCAGCAACTCTTCCAGGTGTGCGCCCCAAGCCTTGGTCGATGCGTCTGAGAACAGAGGCATCTCCGGAGGGGGAGTGCGCAAGGGGCACTCCTATTAAGAGGTTCCTCTTGTCTAGCCACCAGGCCAGGTCCTTCCTTACTTCCTCCATGAGAGGAACCAGGGAGGATTTTGGATTCCGTGCTTGTGACCAGCACTCCTTTATTCTCCACTGAAGAGACTGCAGGTGAAGACGCCCGTGAGGGACTAACTTCTTTAGTGACGACAGGTGACCGATCACGACTTGCCACTGCTGAGCTGACTGTTCCTGTTGTGACAGGAACCATCTGGTTGCCTCCCTGAACCTGCTGATCCGCAAGTCTGCGGGGAAGACTTGTGCTGCTACCGTATCGATCAGCATGCCCAGGTACTTTATCCTCTGCTTGGGGTTGAGATCTGACTTCTCGACATTTACCACGATCCCCAGATCGCGGCATAAGTCGAGGAGTCGATCTCTGTCCTGTAGCAACTGCAAGCAGGAGCTTGCCAGGATCAGCCAATCGTCGAGATACCTCATCATACGTATCCTGACCGAATGGGCCCAAGCTGACACCAGAGTGAACACTCGCGTGAATACCTGTGGGGCGGTTGAGAGACCGAAACAAAGTGCCCTGAACTGGTACACCGTCCCGTCAAGGATAAAACGGAGGTACTTCCTGGAGGACTGGTGGATGGGTATTTGGAAATACGCATCCTTCAGGTCCACCGAAAGCAGGAAATCATTCTCCCTGATGGAATCGAGCACTGAGCGTGCTGTTTCCATCATGAAGTAAGTAAGTCTGGCAAAGGAAACGGTTCAAGGGAGAGAGATCTATCACTGGTCTCCAGCCCCCCGTAGATTTCTCCACCAGGAAAAGTCGGCTGTAGAAACCTGATGACTGTCCTCACACGATCTCCACAGCTCCTTTGCTCAGCATGGTCTTGACTTCTTGTTTTAGTGCTACGTCCCTGGCAAAAACGGGGACGTACGTCTGAAGGTGGACCGGGTGTGAGGTGAGGGGTGGCCTCGACTCGAAGGGGAGTGGATATCCCTCCCGAAGGACATCCACTACCCAGGTCTCGGCTCTGTAGCACTGCCAAGTTGCCCAATGTCTCGCCAGGCATCGAGAGAGAGAGAGAGAGAGAGAGATTGGTGGAAGAATGAATGGGAGTGGTTAAATGGCGGTCGGAAGCATGTCTGTTATGGCGCTCTGTAGTATGTCAGTGGACGTCTGTTACGAGAGTCGAAAGCAATGAGGCGTCTAGTGAATTCACAGAGATGGTTTGGCTGCATTTATCCGTTGGTTGTTAGTTGATTTTGTGGTATTTGATAGATTTTGGTGTTGTAAGGTTGTTGTGCGTGTATCTGTCTGGTTTTGGTGAAGTTGAAGAGGTTGGGAGTGCATTTTCGGTGTCTGTGAGTGGTGGTTGGGGCAGTGTTGGTTTTGGCGGGTTGTTGTGCTTGGGTAAGTCGTGTGGTTGTCGTGTTCTTTCGGGCTGTTGGTGTTCTTCGTCTGCAGTTGTTTGTCGGGTTGTTGAGTTGTTGTGGGGTTGTGTGTCTCAGTTGGTTGGTGTGTGGTTGGTTATTGGCGGTGGATCTGTCACGGCTAGCCTATACCCTATCCAGCGGACAGCACAGCCTAGCCTATCTGGAGCCAGAGGTGAGTACCTGTTTGTGTTTTGTGTGTTCGGTATTTCATTGAACCAATTGTCCCGCAGGTTAAAGGTAACGTAAAGGGGAAAGTGTGAGGGTGGGAAATTTTGTTAGCTGGTACGATTAACGCAACTGTGGGGAGTTTGCTTGCTTTTATTACTTAGCTTTTGATTCCACCACAACACCGTCCCTAGCGTTTCCTTCTCTTCCCCTTAGCCCTTTTCCTGCGAGAGAGAGAGGCTTGAGAGGAAGGCTGACGCTCACTTCTCGAAGCGATAGAGGAAGGCTGGGTCTTACCTCACCACTGTCCTCAGCTCTCCGCTTTTCCATCACAGCATCCACCATCTCAGGGGAAGAGAGAGGAGGAACCCAGCAACCGGCCGCTCTGGTTACATGAGTCAGGACTAAGTCCCGTCTCCTCAGAACCAAGTTGGCCCACAGGTTGGCTGTCTGGTGGGTGACGTAGGAGATGGCCCTACCTCCAGACTGGCAGAGTCTCCCAAACACTGAGTCTTCCCCAGGTACTATAGATCCTGAGGAGGCTGCAACTCTGGATACTGTGAGGGACCACAGATCCAGCCAGGAGACAGCCTGGAAAGCTGCCATGGCAGTGGATTCCAGGGCCGATGCCTCTTCAGACAGCAGGTGATGAAGAGGCACTCCCGCAGTTAGCCGAGCTATCTCCGGATCAACCTGCTTGGTCGGCAACGGGTCTACCGAAGGCACGTAGAAGCATCGCTGACGAGGCAGAGGAGGGGGAAGCAGCTTGTCCAACCTTCTAGACCTGAGTGAGTCCTCCTGTCTGGAGACGAGGGCGTTCACCTGGTCCAACACACCGTCGGCCAAGGAAGACCAGGGTAGTTCCAACGTCGCTCTGGGTTCCTTCTTAGGACCCCAGAACGACTCTAACCTCGATGGAGGGTCGGAGAGAGCAACCACCGATCCTTCCCTGAGGTCGTTGTGCTGACGAATCAGCACAATGACCTCTGCAAAGGACCTCTCTATCTCTGGGGTGATCGCGTCCTGAGGCGACAGACCATCAGATCCACCTAGGCCAATCACCTCCCGATCTTCCTTCAGGAGGAAGAACCTCGCCCGACCCCTTGTGGTCTCCTCCAACCACTAGCGCATATGATCTGCTTGGTCCACGGACCAAGCCAGGCTCGTAGGCTCTTGTGGCCGGACAGTAAGGAGCGCACTCCTCACGGTCACTCCTGTTCGCCTCGCTCCTCCCGGTGTAGCCTGAGGAGGTTGAAGGGACAAGTGAGGAAGACCTGATGCTCCTGCCCTGCCTACCAGCAGAACTGCCTACCAGCAGAACTGGCAGGCTGGGATGACTGCAGGCAATCGCCAACCCGCGGTGGCGATCAAGCTGCAGGTCTGGGCCAGCAGTCTCCATGCGGAGAAGCGCTGGACCAAGGACGGTAGCATTGGTCTTGTGTGTTAGGGAAGCTGCTACCAGTTGTGCGAGCTGTCCTGTCCCGGTGGGAGCGAAGGTTGGGTGACTGGTAGCGTGTGCTAACGCGGTGAGAGCAAGCATTGTCACGACGCGCCACGGTACCAGAAGCAGCCGAGGCTGGCCCTGGTGACAGCGGGGACCTTTTCCCAGCCTTGACACGTGGACGGTCTGGTGGGACCATCACGTCAACCCTTGGAACCAGGGGATCGCTGTGAGAGCGATCGCCGGTCTGGCGAGAGTCACCTGAGTGACTCTTACCAACCTTCTACTCTGTGCCTGGATCCTGACGGTGAGCATGCTCAGTCGTCTGGTTCCTAGCTGCACGTTCACCGGTAGGTGACCGTACACTCAGTAACGCTCACTCGCAAGCGGCCGAGACGGTTCCCGGTCCGGAGGTGAAACCTCTGGACCCAGGAGCGCTGGTACCTCCACGGTCCCCAACTTCTTCTTCCCTGAGGAAGGAGAGATGGTGGGACCCATTCCCAGAGGAACGGGGGGACCAGCGGAAGACCCACCTGTCCCGCTGGAGCGGACAGACCCTTAGAAGTCTCTGAGCGAGACTTCTTGTGGGGGGCGAGGTCACCTTCTTCTTCCTCAGCTGGGGGGCCTTGGAAGTCAAGGGGAAGAGGCAGCAGAAGACGACGACAAAGATGAAGACGAAGAAGACGACAACACCTTCTTCCTGGACTTCTTTGCCAGCTTCCTCAGGACAGCAGACAGGTCCCCCATCCAGGATGGAGCTGAGACAGTTGTGATGGCAACAGGGCCCAACTCCACCTGTCCGGAGGGACCTGCGGGAGCGGCAGCACTTCCACGGGTACAAAAGGAAATCTGCAATTTACGCTACAGAGGTAATAAAAGAAGAGATTTTATTTTAATTCAATTTTCCCTACACTATGAGGGAGAGCTTTCTAATGACACCTTGGCAGTTCTACCCGGCTTCCTCCTCTTCTCGTACAACTCCCATTGCTCCTCCAACCAGGAGACACAAACATCACAAGTAATGGACCAAGAGCATTCACTCCCTCGGCACCTGGTACATAAAGGATGAGGGTCCACAGCATCGCTGGACCTCAAAGCCCCACACTTACAGCCTCCCACTCCAGGCCACACTCTCCCGTTGGATGGGGGGCGAGGGGGCTTCTCCAATTTGTGGGACTGCATGTTCTATCAGCAATGCACTTCTACAAATAATGAAAAACAAAATTAACACAGAGTACTTACATTCACTTCCACATTATAGTATTCTAAAACAAATAGGTTGAAATGAAGTAATCAGCTTTGGTAATCTCAAGACAGAGGCGGGCAGAGAGGCGAGCACACGTCTTCACCCGATGGCAGTTGAAAGCAAAGTGATTTGTTTATATCCACCTGGGCGGGACTCCCAACCATCGGACAAGTAGTTACTGCCGAACTGTAAGGTCTCTAAGAGAAGCAGATTTCAAAGGCTCAAACTGTGGTACTACCCATAACCATTGAAGGACCACATCTACATTCCAAGATACAGTCTTGGGACCTAAGTTTCTCTGTGTCCAAAGGCTTGATCAGGTCTGACAGATCTTTATCTTTAGACAAGTCATCCCCTATGCATAAATACTGATCCCAGCATAGACTTATAACCTCTGATAGTTGAGGTCGAAAGGTGTCTAGAGGACCTCAGGTACAAACGGAAATCTGCAATTTCCACTACAGAGGTAATAAAAGAAGAGATTTTATTTTCATTTTATTTTCTCTACACTATGATTGGAAAATAGCCCACTTTGCTTGATATACTTCATTAGATGATTTTCTCCTGCATTGAGCAATAGCTCTTGCGGCTTGGTTTGAAAAATCTTTTGCTCGTATGAGGTGTCAGAGCCAGAGTGGACAGACTTTGATAAAACCTCCTGAAGCGGGGCTGTCTAAGTAGATTGTTCCTCTGTGGTAGTAACCTCGGGAAATCTACCAGGAGCTCTAGTAGATCCGGAAACCATTCTTGAGCTGGCCAAAATGGTGCAATGGGATCAGCAAAAGATTCCGATGTGACCTGAATTTGTTGATGACCTCCCTCACCATCTTGATTGTTTGTATGTGTGTGATGGACACTACGCTTCCTTCCGCACACCGCCTTATGTATAGCCTCATTTGCCGAATAAAATTAGTTCGCTCGCTCTCCTCATCTCATTCAGTCCTCACAGTTGCATACATAAAAACCTATTACATTTCTTTATACACTCATATTGATGTTATTCTGGATACAATTCTTCATTAAATAACTTTTTTTCAATGATCCTGAGAGCCCAGATGATTTTTCCACATCATATCATCATGTCTGGGGTTCTGTAAGTTTTAGAACTTCTTTTGAACACCCAACCTGTTCATTGTTCCCATTTATTTGCATGGTGTGGCAGGATCACAAGCAAAGCAAAGAAAGCAAGCAATTTTCCCACAGTTACTTTAGTCGTACCGGCAATACCCACACTAAATTGCTTTAGTTGTACTTGTACCACCCACACTAAGTTGCTTTCCACAACACCCAAGGATGCTCAGATGCAGACTGGAACTTGTTTGAGGACCCCTCATACACTCTCAGTTACATTGCCATTCACTTCTTCTAAATCACTTCCATTCAAATTCCCATTACTATCTCCCTCACTACTATCCTCCGAAATCTCATTTACTACTTCATCTACATCTTCCAGCTCTGATCCCAATGTCTCCCTTATTTCTTCTACCCAACCACTCAGTTCATCCATACTTCTGTCAAACTTTTGCAAATATTTATCCATACTATCAACTATCTCCTTACTACTACTCGGTTTCCTTCCCACTGAAGTCTCACTTATCCCTGTTAATTTAAGCCCACATACAGTACAAGTATCATTCATTCCCTCAAAGTCATCCGTATTACACACTTTATCAACCGTTTGCACCCCAATCCATATCATGCTGTTCACGCTTCTTCCTTCCATTCCCTATCTCTACATTCTTCCGCTTTCTTCCATACTCAACCAACACTAACTGTTGATCTCCCAGACCCATTTGTTCACAGACACTAGGCTCAAACTTGCTCATTTTCAACCACTCACTCATCTGCACACTAGAGGACCCACCCAATTGAATCTCCTTTATACCTAGTTTCCCCAATTCCCAGCCTCACTCATCCTCTTTTGCCTACACACTAACTATATGACCTTCCATTCCACAATCAAACATTTTGCAGGCGATACCTTACACATCCTAGCATAATGCCCATTCTTTCCACAATTACCACAAACCTCCTTCACACAGGTACCCCGACATCCACTTGCTATACATATGCTCTACCTGTCCACACCTGTAACATTAAACATCCTAAACTTTCTTACTCACTCACTAAATGGCCTGTTTGCCCACACGCGAAGCAAGCTCCTAATGCCATCCGACACTCATTCTTCTTGTGTCCTGGCTTTCCACATCTATAACACTTCTGCTCTTGCTCACAGCTAACGGACCCTAACCTTCCAACACTTGCACTTCTATCTCTCTTAGGTTTCACCACACTTACATTACTTGCTCTAACATTCCTATTAACCACTTGCTCTTCCATTTGCCTTGGCCCTTCTAAAACTGCCTCTCTATAGCTCTTAAACTCAGGCATACCCTCATTTACTTCGGTCTTGACGCTGACAGACAGTACAGAAATATACCTCAATATACGAGCATTCCAACATACAAGCATTCCGAGATACAAGCCAGCCTCCGAGCATAATTTTGCATTGTGATACGAGCACAATATTGAGAAATGAGCATGCTTACAGACGCTAATGCTAGATGTCCAAGCACTTGGGAGTGCTCTAAGTCCGCTTCACTCGTTCAGTTCACATATGTCATCGACTTCCGTATGCATCTCCTGAGCATCCCCCATGTTGTGTTCACATTATTTATGTGATTTTCACTGTATTTGTGAACATTCTTTGTAATAAGTGATGGTCCCTAAGTAAGCAAGTGGCAAGGTTGGCAGTGAGAAGAAAAAACGCATGATGACGAAGTGTTACGCTATGTGTAAGGAACAGTATTAACCCCTTCCCACCCAGGACGTACCGTACTACGTCACTTGATAGCCAGCAAGAAATCCCAGGACGTAGCATAATACGTCCTTCCACTCTCTCTTTTGTACCGAAGGCTGGTGTGTTGGGATTGTGTATTTGAAGACTTCTTGTTGCTGGGATATGCTCTCTCATCCCTTGTCGAACAGAAGCTCCGCCCACTAGCCAATCAGAGCGATGGAGTAAGGCATCTTGTGACGTTTCAGTGACGGAATTGAGACGTCACCATATTTTACCAATGCGAGCTCAGTATATTTGAATCTTTCCTGTCTTTTCCCATTATTTATCACTCAGGCAGACATGTCGTCTCACATATAGACAATAGTGCAACTGGTTGCTTCTTTATCAATTTCAGCTCGTATTTTTTAGTCATGGGTGATTCTGGAGATTCCTCAGATGAAATATATATACCAGGGGAATCTGATGATGAAAGTGAGACATCAGATAGTGTGAGATCAGTAAGTGATTGCGAATTATTTGACGATATTGAGCCAGTCACAGAAGAAAGTTGGCGGTTGTTGTCCGACATCTTTGATGATTCTCGGCCAGATCCTGTTCCTTCCCTCAGCGATCCCAGTCACAGGGTGGATATTTATTTGTCTCAGGATGATATATATATATGTGTGTGTGTGTGTGTATAGGAACATATATATAAACCCAGGAACACATATACATACATAAAGTAAATAATAAAAAATAACATTTATAAATCACGGATATAGCTAAGTATATACATAGAGACAGTTTCCGAGTACCCACATGCACACATACATATATATAGAAATTCATACATAGATATATATACACATACATACACTTTCATATATATACATTATAATCAATAAAGAAACATAAATAATGAGGAAAAGCATACTCTGATTGTGATATTTGATTTTGGGTTTATCTGGTATAGCCTACTCGCAAGCGGTTGCGTCATCTGGGTGGGAAGGGGTTAAGTATAGTACTGTCCAACTCTCTCTCCCTCCCTTCCTCCTCCGCACACTCTCTCCCTCCCTTCCTCCTCCGCACACACTGCCGTTAGCTGCTAACGTCTGTCTCGAAGGTAAAAACTCATAATAAAACCACATTTTATTTCATATCACAGTACGTACTCATTTACGTATTATATTTTGTGTGTATACAGTACAGTAGTGCCTCAGGTTACGAAATTAATCCGTTCTGAAGCGGCCTTCGTAACCTGATTTTTTCGTATCTAGAACTACGTTTTACATGTAAATTGCCTAATTTGTTCCAAGCCCTACAAAAACACCACAGTAAATTTTATAATAAAGCTAAATTGACCAATAAACAATGAAATACAACAATTTGGACCATTCAATACCTAACATAACCATGACTGTACCAGTAAATAAAGTGTACAGTGGTGCCCCCGTATTCGCGAGGGATGCGTACCAGACCCCCATGAATAGTTAGAATCCGCGAATGTTTGGAACCCCTATAAAAATGCTAAAAAAAACAGCCTATTTTATTAGTTAAAACTCAAGAAAAACCACAAAAAATTTTCATACTTGGTTTTTTTAGTAGTTTTATCACAAAAAGTGCAGTTTAAGATGAAATTGACAAAAAAAAACCGGAATTTGTGGATATTTCTCATAGAAAAATACCGCAAATGCATGAATTTTCCACAAATAATGCGGGGAAACATTCCCGAGAGAAATCCACAAATGTGTGAGTCCGCGAATCTGGAGAACGTGAATACGGGGGGGTCCACTGTATTAGTGTACAGGGTACAAGAAATACTGTACGTACATGTACGCACGTATGTAGTAAAATGTAGAACCTTACCTTTCGAGTGAGGCGATGTCTGAAAGTGACGACAGAGGAGGACAAATGGCAGAAAACATGAACACTTAACTTTACGAAACACATTAAAAAAAGGCAGAAAACATTAAAACTAAACTTTACGAAACACATTAACAAATGGCAGAAAACATTAACACTTCTTGATTATCTCCATCTTCATTCTCCATAGAAAGCATCCTCTTCTTTCCGTGAACTTCAGCAATATACTTGGGACCCAAGGCTAATAACGTAAGTAATTAAGTTCACACATAACACGATAAAGTAAATTACAGTACAACGAAAGCGAAATCACTAACACAAATTTACGTTAACAACGAAATATATGTGTGAACGAACGAATTCCAGGTGTTTATGATAACGCTGCTGCAAAAAATGGTCAAGGAATGCCTTTACGTACATAGAGGCATGATGGGACAGATGGTGACCAATAGGAGAGCAGGATCTTACGACGGTGACTCGCACTAGTTTTAAAATTGTTCTTGGCGGCCCGGGCGAATCTCGGACTTTACCCTTTCGCAACCTGAATTATTTTCATACACAGAAACAAAAAATCTTCATCTTTGCTTTTGTAACCTGAATTTTTCGTACATAGGGACTTTCGTATGTAGAGGTTCCACTTATGTCTAATATACAGTATAGGAAGTAATGTTTTTTCCATTGTTATTATCACTGATTTACTGATTTGGGTCTTTTTAGAGGGCCTAAACAGATTAAATTTTTGTCAGTTACACATATTTTATATCGGAAAAATTGAATTGAGAATGTCCAAATTGGCTTACGAGCTCAGTCCAGGAACGAATTATACTACTCGTACCTAGTTCATAATCCACAACTATCTCTAAGATATCATTCCACGTTAACTTTCATTCGTCCATCTCATTTTCTCCTTACGTTTCAGATTTACAAACTCATACACACTCAAGCACAGTCTCTAACAACTTCCCCACTTACTCCTTACACTCATTTATTCCCTTGTCTCCAAACTTTTTCCTAGCTAACGTTTCTAACATGCATACATACATTGACAACGGCTTACCAACATTCATTCTTGCCTCTTCAAAATCATGCTTTCTCCTATGTCTAACACTACTCTTTACCCTCTTTGCCTGTTCCACAATCCTGGCTTTCACACTCCCATGCAGCAAATTCCCTACACTCATCATTATCCCATACATATACTCAACAAAAATCCTGTCAAAAAGCTACCTAACTCTCTTGCCAAACTCTCTTATTATCCTCATACTAATACTTCTCATACTCTCTAAAAAAGTCACCCACGTCCCTACTACCATATTCCTCACACTTCTCACATCGGGGTACCTCTCTCATATACACCGCCTTTTGCACTTCCTGCTCACTCTCACTTTTGCTATTTCCATTCTGACCTTTTTTACCCTCTTCCAAATACAACGAATCTACTTCTATACTCACATCCATACTTTTAGTCATGCCTTTCTTACCCTTCTTCTTCCTACCTACCAATTCCCACCTACCACTATCTAAATCACTCATCCTGCACCTTACTCTTAACTCTATTCTCATCTTCAATCATTCTCTTCTTATCTTGCCCACCATCCTTACTAATCTTCTTTCCTTCAGCCCTTTCTTTACTCTCAACTCCCTTCTTACCCTTCTGCTCTGATCTATCCCTATTCTGTACCTTCTCTTTCTTCTCCTCATTTACCACAACCATATCACTTTCCTCACTCACACTTTCATCCACTTGTTCTTTCACTTTCTTAATTGCTCCTGGCCCATCACTAGATCCAAGAGACCTAACTCCGACAGCTCCCTCTCCAAAAAACCCTTTCTTCATTTCCTTCATCATCTCTTGCACATTACTCATCATCGATCCCAACTTTTCATCCATCTTCTTAACCATCCGCTGCTCGGCCTCTTTCACTTCCTCTTTCATTCCCTCTTCTGCACTCCTCATCATTCCTTTAAACTCTTCTAACTCCCTCAAGCCTCAGCCTATCATTCTCCACTTCATTGCTTTCCTAACTTCCCTCGCCAACCTCAGCTCCTTCCATCCTGAATTTTCCTACCACTCATACATATGATGCACCAACCGTCCCATCTCTGCCACTCTAGCAGTCCCTGTTCGGGCCGCAAAAATTTCTGTGGCGAGATCACAAGCAAAGCAAAGAAAGCAAGCAATCTTCCCACAGTTACTTTAGTCAAACCGGCAGCCAAAACTACCCTCGGCCACACTTTCCCCCTTCACTTTACTTTCAAATGCAGGACAGTTGATTCAATGAAAACTACAGACAACAACTTCACACTCCCGCACTCACCATCAATGACTGACTTCAGGGCTAGACGCTGTGCTGTCCGCTGAATATAGCCTAGTTGAGATACCACCACTGCTGAGAATCACAACACAAATCAACCAACTGAGTATACTACAACCATACAATAACTCAACAACACAACAAATCACTGTGCAGATGAACACCAACAACATCAAAACAACAACCTTACAAGTCCACATTCAACCACAACAGCTCACCAACAACAACACTCCACATCTCACAAGCTCAACAACCTTCCAACTATACAAGCACAACAACCTTCGTGCACCTGCACAACAACCTTCGTGCACCTGCACAACAACCTTCCAACTATACAAGCACAACAACCTTCCAACACACGATACCAACAACTCCAGGAAACCACAATGCAATTGACCATCAATACTATCTTCCAAAAAAACCTCTGCCGACTATCGACTGACTCCTCACAAATCTCTGTAACAGACTGCTCCAACCGACAACACAGACGCTTATCCCCGCCATCAAATCACTCATTATCAATCTACCAATTACGATCTTTCTCTCTTTCTCGATCACTTGCTCACTCACACTCTTCAGAAAAACATATACATACTAACATACTATCATACAGCAACACCAAACACGAAATATCAAACATAAGAAAACATTTAAACTCTCAACCCAAAGATGCTTTCACTTACTCTCTCACTCTCTCTCTCTCTCTCACACAGCCCTCAAAGACGTCAAATGTAACTACCATTATCACGCCTCCATAGTGTAGGTAATTTTTCTGGTCTTCCGTAATTTATCTCGCCCTCAAAGACATCAAATGTAACTACCATTATCACGCCTCCATAGTATAGGTAATTTTTCTGGTCTTCCGTAATTTGTTTCCAAATGGTCTTGTCCACCATTTACCACCACGCCTACATTACAATGCCAGGTTTGAGTCCTGGATAGGAAACCATTTCAATAATAATTCCTCTTCTGAATATGCCAATCCAGCGCACAGGCAACTCAACATTTAAGTGATCAATAAATTTATACTTCAGAACAGAATTCCATAATGAGTTGAAAATACTGTTTTTCTATGTTCATTGAGCATTTATAACATAGTACTGGACTCTGCACCCTTATATCCTACAATGATAGGAGTACCATAGTGGGATAAGCTCTTTTTGGGGATTGGGAAAACACAAAATGAGATATACAAGAATGTTTTACCTATCTAACTTAAGGCACCAGGTCCTTACCTGGCTGGGGGCAAATACCCCCATTTTAGATAAACCAAGGCACTAAATGAAAATAGAGTTCCACCCTAACCTAACCTAATCAATATTGCTCGATCTTTACCTGGCATTGCCACCCTGGACCCCCATAGCAACATAATCGCCAACTCATTCTTACATTACCTTGTATGTGGTGTCACTATTAAAATATGCAATAAAATAACCTTAATCAGAATCAGTATTTCTAGAAGTATCTGGATTTTAGAGCACATCCTTGTAATTCACTCTGGTATTTTCCCCCACCCAGAAATCCTGCCTTCCCACTCTGGCCTTCTATAATCAAGGAATATAAAGGGTTTCTATTGTTACCAACATTAAGATCACAAACATTCAAAACAATAAAAAAAATTCAAGTTACCTAATATAATCCAAGAACAAGAACTAGCTGCCTTTTCTTTCTTTCCTTCTATCTTTAAATCTTCAGATAAATAAATAGTATAAGGTAAAAGAAAATGAAACAGGAGACGTTAACATAAAGCAGGAATGAATTTGCTCCTCACTTAAATATTTAGAGGTAAGAAGATTCTACAACTGCACTAGGTACAGTATTCCAAATTTTAGTTCTAGCCAAAAAACTTCTTGCAAACTGAGTATCATCAAACCTGATACAAATAGAAACCGATAAACTGTGCAGCAACAGCAGCCTGCTTAATATTGCGAGCAACATCTAAGTAGGTGAAGAAGAGTGCAGAAAATGTCTGTCGATGTAATACATTTTATACAACAAACAAACTGGACTCACTTTACATCTATGCAAAAAGTCAGCATTAAGAGCTGGCAAAATAAACTTGACTGATGACATAACTCTACTGAAAAGTTTGAGATGAGAGTAAGCACCCGAAGATCACACTAGGGAAGAGTAATACAACCAAGGAAGAAGAAAAGTTAAAACACTTGAATATAATAGCTGCATTATGAAATATATAAAAACTTTAAAATGATACCAGCTGTATGTAAACCAGAGGAAGCAATATTATGGTAAGCAGAGGATGTGTACCACAACCCCCATGCGAATAGCTAAAATCCCTCTAAAAATGCATAGAACTGCCTATTTTGATAATTAAAAAAAAAATCCTTATACCTGAGTATTTTGATAGTTTTATCACTAAAAGTGCACTTAGTCATGAAAATGATCTGAAAATACAGTAATTAGTGAATATTTCTCTGATAAGAAATTCGGAAATCAGTGAATCTGCAAATTGTGAGCCTGCCAATCCAGGGCGGGGTTTACTGTATGCTTCTCATAAGTCAATTTCTTATCATAAGTTACACTATCTTGAAAGTCAGTGGTTAAAAAGAGTACCATTTAAATGTAAATCCACATACAGGGGCAAATGTGTTCTGGATTGACTTTATACTCCTGAGCTTCAGAAGGGTTATGCTTCACTCCCCAGAGCCTGCTCTACTCATGAATACTTCTGTGAGCTCTATTCAAGGATCCTACGCCAAAGAAATCATGACTTAGAACTGAAACTGTTTTTTCTAAGCAGTGCCTGATTTCCTAGATATTATGTACTTAATTTGTAGAACTTATAAGAAAAGAACCAATCAGATTTCAGCCTTGTTTAATAAGCTAACGGGTATTATTTTACTTGAAAACATCATTGCATTTTAGACCTGAAAATATAATTTCCTATGTTTTAATGCTTGCTTTGAATGTTTCAACCACTAGCTTGATTACCAAGAGTACTATTAAAGATAGTGGGCCTTATTGGGTGAAGGAAAACAAAGTGAGTGAAATACCAAGGGTATTAATCCCACTGATAGTTCTGCTTTAGATTAGGGTAAATTTACAGAATGTTTACAAACAAATATCATGCAGAAGGATAATGACCTGGTGACCTAGGTTAGATTATATTAGCTGTGGTTTGTTAGGCTGCAATTATAATAAGTGTTCACTTGCAGTGCCCTACATTAGGTTAGGTGTGGGTCTAGGCCTAAGTAAGACTGACATCCTAGGTTAGATTAGGTGGGGGTGCGGCCCCCAAGGCTAGGTAAGAACCTCACCCTCTAGTTAGTGGTTCAGGTCAGGCGGGGTCTAGGGCTATGTGAGGACCTTTCAACCTGGGTTAGGTTAGGTGGGGGTTTTCAGGGTAGTGATGGTCGTTCATTACGTGAATTTCATTAACTTCTTGTATTTTACTAATTTTTGGTTTTCCTCCAACCATCTAAAACTCTGCTTTCCCACTGGTGCCCCAAAAATTGTAGGATACTACTATAGGAGCTATGAAATTGCTATTTGCTAAAAAAAAGGATTTTGACGTAGGAAAAATCTATTTCTGGGCGATGGGTTCGTGTCGCCCTGTGAAATAATCCTTAAGTTCATTATTTCTAAGGTAAATAACCTAATAAATACCAGAGAAAAAATAAATTCAAGAAGATGTCAGTATAACTGACTCGCTCACTCTATAAAAGAAGTGTCGGTATGGTAACAGGGGCGAGTGAGACCACTACCATGAGCCTTTTGCCATTTAGAACTTCCCACATCAAAATCCCCCACCTGAGAGAGCCGATCCAAAGGTGAATGTGTCTGCTACTACTACTAATACCCACGCCACGCGGGCTGCAGCGCCTCTAGTGGTCATCCTTTTCTCAAGATGTCCATCTTGGGCTGCAGGGTGGGAAATGATGGGGGGTTTCACAGGGCGACACGAACCCATCGCCCAGAAATAGATTTTTCCTACGTCAAAATCCTTTTTCTGGGCTCAGTTCGTGTCGCCCTGTGAAATAGTACCAGAGAAACAGCACAAGATGACAATGAAGGGTCTCAATGAAACTATAAAATAAAATAAAAGTATAATATAAGTGAATCAAAAGTTATGATACAAGATTATAATATAAGGGTACTTAAAATTAGCTTAATATAGTAATAACAGGTAAAGCAGAGCTTAATAATATGGTATCAAAACAAAATTGTCAGAAGATTCACTAAATCTAAATTAATATATGTACAACATAGACAAAAGTTAATGTGTTCTGCCCTAGCATAAAAATAAGGGTAGAAACACTGAAGCACATTTATATGCCAGATGATGTGGGTGTCCCTAGCAAAAAAATAAGGGACATTCCAACAATATGTCATCATAGCAGCTAAGGCTAGAGGACCATGTAGAGCTTAACGGTAGGGTAAGACATGTTAGACAAGGTAGGTAGAAAGGAGACCTGGATCTTCAACTACGACTACTGTGCAGAGTCAGGGGAACTATGTTTCCCGCTGCCACTGCTGAAAATTTTAAGGATTCCAAGGACTTTAGGTAATGACGCTTGAAGACTGTCGGTGATTTCCATCCAGTATATTTCTTAAGATCATCAAAATTCATATGTTGGAAATAATTAATAGAGGTAGCTACTGCCCTGATATCATGTGCTTTTGGGAAGGATTCAGGATTGGCTTGCTTAATGAAGTAAAGAATCTGCTGCCTGATTCCTTTTACTGATAAGGTGCCACCTCTTTCTCTCATAAAGAGAGGACCTGAGGATCTAGAGGATGTCCGAGACAGAAAGGCTCTTAAGGTCATTACTGGACAGAGAGAGGGATCTTGGGTAAGAGGAATGACTTTCCAATGTGCCCACCTTGCTAAAGGATCCTCATTTTTAGCTAAAAAACTGCGATCAGGAGAAAGCAAAACTTCTCCTGAAGGGAGAAATTCCACATGTCCCGTATCTGGATAGACCGCCAACAGTTCTGAGATTCTGGCCCCTGAGGCCAAGCTTAGTAAAAATAGCGTCTTTCTAAGTAACATTATAAATGTGCAAGAAGGGTTGTCAGTGTCCGAAGCTAGTTTGAGGACGTCATTTAAAAACCATGAAACTGATGTAGGTCTCTCAGAAGGTCTAAGTCTAGCACAGGCTTTGGGGATAGACGTCAAGTAAGATTCTGTTAAGTCTATTTGAAAACCCAACTGAAAGATTTTCTTCAAAGCTAACTTATTAGTGGTAATAGTGCTAGCTGCTAAACCTTTCTCAAATAAGGACCTGAAGAAGGATATAGCTAAGTTAACAGTCATGGTTGTAGTGTTTGTTTCCCTCAGGAAAGATGCTAACTTTTTGACAGCAGAATCAAATTGCCTCAGAGTTGATTCCCTCTTATCTGATTCTAGGAAGAGGATATTCTGTGGATCAATATCTGCATCTTTTTTAGCCACAAACTTCATGAAGTCCATAAAGTTAGGGTCTTGAGAATTCCTGAGGAAGCGAACACAGTCCTCATTTGTACTGATTGGGACAGTTTGGGATTGGGAATCCGTCGAGGTCGGAGACCCAATTCCAGTAGTAAGGGGTACCAGTTGCTCTTTGGCCAATCCGGAGCTACAAGAGCTACTTGTCCCTTGAAAGTCCTGAGTTTGTTCAGAACTTTCAAGAGAAGATTCACTGGAGGAAAGATGTAAATCCTTCTCCACTGATTCCAGTCTATGGACAAGGTGTCCGTGGCATAGGCCAGAGGGTCCAGGTTGGGGGCCACATAGCAAGGGAGCTTGTGGTTCGCTTGTGAGGCGAATAGATCTACTTGGAGACCTGGAACACTCCGGCGTATCCACTGGAACGACTTGTTGTCCAGAGACCACTCTGATTCCAGAGGAACTGAACGGGACAAGGCGTCCGCTATCACATTCCTTGCCCCTGCTAAATGGGTGGATGATAGATGCCATTTGTACCTGTTCGCTAAGGAGAAAATGGCTATCATGACATGGTTCACATGTTTGGATTTGGATCCCCCTCTGCTGATGCAGTGTACTACTACTGCGCTGTCCAAAACCAGCTTTAGATGCGACTTCTTCGGGGGAAGGAGCTTCTTTAGGGTAAGAAATACTACCATTGCTTCCAGAACGTTTATGTGGAGCTGGCGGAACTGAGTAGACCAAGTCCCCTGAACTTTTTTGAACAGAGAGTATCCTCCCCAACCGGTTAGGGAGGCATCTGTGTGAATAGTTAACGCCGGAGGAGGATATTTGGAAGGGGAAACTGGACTTGGACAAATTCTTTACCTTCGCCCATGGACGAAGTTGGTTGCAAAGGATTTGCGGAATCACTGACAACTTGTCTCGAGATTTGACATTTGTTCTTGAGCGCCAAACTCGATTTATATCTTTCAGTCTTGCCTTCAGAAGGACGTCCGTCACTGAGGCAAACTGGAGGGAACCTAGGATTCTTTCCTGGTTTCTCCTCAAAGCTTGCTTGTTGTTGAGGAATTGCCTCACTGACTTGGCTATTTCTTTTCTTTTGACCACCGGAATTGACAGATTGTGAGAGGATAAGTCCCATTGGATGCCTAGCCACTGAAAACGAGTCTCCGGAGTGAATCTGGATTTCGTTTTGTTTATTTGGAACCCCAGATGTTCCAGGAATTGAATTACCTTGTCTGTGGCTCTGCGGCATTCCTCGACGGTTGGTGCCCAAATCAGCCAATCGTCAAGGTACGCTACTACCATTATCCCTTGTGATCTCAGTTGTTGAACTACTACTTCCGCTATTTTCGTGAATACCCTGGGGGCTACATTCAGTCCGAAGGGCATCACTTTGAAAGAGAATGCTTGGTCTCCTAGCTTGAAACCTAGGTATGGGCGAAAGTGTCTCGCGATAGGGATATGATAGTATGCGTCTGTAAGATCGATAGAGGTGGTGACGGCCCCACAGGGAAGTAAGGTCCGTACCTGCGAGATGGTCAGCATTTTGAACTTGTCACAACGAATGAAAAAGTTTAGCTGGGACAAGTCTAAGATTATTCTTCTTTTTGAAGAGCCTTTCTTTGGCACGCTGAACAAGCGCCCTTGAAATTTTAGATGCCTGACTCTCGACACAACTCCTTTTTGAAGGAGCTCCTCTGCATAATCTGCCAATTCCTTTGATGGTAGTTGAAGAAATGATTTGGTTGGAGGAGGATCTTTGATCGAACTCCAACCTAGTCCTTTGGACACGATGCTCTGTGCCCATTTGCTGAACCCCCACCTGTGACGGAAGAGGAATAGCCTCCCTCCTACCTGGGGAGCCTCACTGCTGCTGTGTGGGATGGCCTCCACGTCCCCCTCGGAAGTGCTTACCTCTGTTGGTAGCTCTTCCCGAACCTTGCTGGCGAAAGTTACCTCTCGCCCTGCTTCCCCTTGAGAACCTATTGAAGGTTGGGAAAGCCTGGCTTTCAAACATGGGATTGAAAGCTGGGGAGACGGTATAGGAGGTCGAGGGTTGGTTCTGGGGGGATAGCAAGAGGATGGGTTGACTGTCCTTTTTACGTCGAAGGCTGACCCGGTTGGTGGACAAAATGCTGCTGCTGCTGGTGCTTCTGGTATGGTTGGAACCTCTTAGTCTTCTTAAGTTTCTTACCTGAAGAGGGAGGGTTCTCCTGCTTCCTCTTGGCTGAGATACCCCACCAAGCTCTAAGGCTTTGGTTAAGCCTTGAAGCTTCGTGGTGCACCTCATTTACAGAAGACTCTGGGAACAGGTCCGCGCCCCATATGTTGGAAGCGAGAAGTCTATTTGGCTCATGACGAATGGTAGCCTCTTGCAACACATGCTTACGGCAGTTCCTTCTGGCCACGAAAAAGTCATAAGCATCTGCTTGCACCGTCTGTAGCTGTGACTTAGCCAAGATCTTAAAAAGAGGCTCCGTACCATACGAGAGAGCAGCCATCTCAGTTATGACTAGGGAGTTGAGTGATCTCCCAAGCCTAGTCCTCGAGTCAAATTCTGCCTGAATGAGGCTATCTGGCAGTCTAGGTAGCTTCTCACTGAACTGTTCCATGGCACAGTCCGGTTTCAGCTTTCCTATCGTGAAAGTAGCCGGTAGGTTTTCCCATAATT
Organism: Macrobrachium nipponense; assembly: GCF_015104395.2. Lineage (NCBI taxonomy): Eukaryota > Metazoa > Arthropoda > Malacostraca > Decapoda > Palaemonidae > Macrobrachium > Macrobrachium nipponense. Next base: position 46,395,124 of record NC_061100.1, read on the forward strand.
CTCCAAACGCAGGGAAGAGGGGGAGATGTGGGCTCTGCTTCCCTGAGCTGTGGGATGGGTTCATCCTTCATAGCTGCTTGAAGGGTCGTCTCTACCAACTTTGTTGTAAAGGGGAGTGAAGCCTCCTCCTCCGTGGCAAAAATGGTGAAGGAACTCTTGAAGGCCTGGAGTCTGGCATTGGAGCAATCCCAATCCTCCAGACAGTGAACCCACTCCCTCTGGGCGTGGTCCCTACTATACAGGACAGTCTCCCTAGGGATCTTGTCTTCCCTATTGAGAGCTGTCTCTGTTAGTCTGGCATATCCTATAAAAGGTTGGGTCAATCCGGCAGGGTAGAACTCAAAGTCCTCGATCCTTCTCGTTCCACACTCCGGTATCGAGATCATACCATCCTTGAAGGGAGCATAGGCTGCTACCCTCCAAGGATTGTTCATAGAGAATGCTGGCAGGGAGTCATGAGCAGGTAACTGGGCCAGCCCAGAACCTACCACCGGGAAGTTGGCCTGAGAAGCCTGGTTCAGGCCAGCAAAGCGGTTATCGTGACCCAGTACCCAATTAGAGAGGTCCTGGATGGACTGACCTGATTGGGTGATGGTATCGGAGAGTTGAGCAAACATTTGCTCAAATCTCATACCAAGCGATCCAACCATTTCTCCTACTTGCTGTTGAACTCCTGCCAAAAAGGTAGCGGGGTCAAAGGCACTAGATGCCGTGATCCCGGCAGGAGTCACCGGGGGAGTTCCGGCAGCAACAGGGGAGGGTGCTGGCTCGGTTGGAGCGCGGACCTTCTCCTTAGAAGCTTTGCTTCTAGACCCTCTCGAGTGTGAAGGTTCAGATTTACCCTTCACTGCTCCGGAGTAGGAAGCCGAAGACTTTCGTGAGGAGGAAGACGACGTCTTTTTGGGCGTCGTCTTCTGGAGGGTCTTCTGTTCTCTGTGTCCTTTTACCTTAGGGGGCACAGAAACAGCAGGCGTAGGAGTAGGGATCTCAGATCCCGTAAAGCCTTGGAAAGAGGAGGAGGAAGGAACAGGGGAAGAAGATCCAGGTGCGCCCAAGGGAAACCCTTGAGCGCCCGAACCACCTACCTCGACTAACAAGTCTTCCGCACCTACCGTCCTTGGCTCTACGTTTATATCTAGGGTGGCGACGTCCGGCACGATGTCCTGGCCCGACACGCTGACGAAGGCTTGCTGCACCTCCCGTTGGATGGAGGCTATCGCTATAGCTGCTGTGGCGGGGTCTACGTAACCTGTTGCTTTCCCTCCGGGGAAGATCTGGACAGCCAACTTCTTGTCCAGAATGTAGGGCTGTCCTTTGGCGGTGTTCCTGCTGAAGCCGCCCACCCATGCTTTCAGGGTCGCTAGAGCGACCTCCTTCACAGCAGCAGCCTGAAAGAGAGGACCAATGACGTCCTTTATGGCGGAGCTGTAGGTTAAGAACGAAGCTTATAACTAAGACTTAAAACTAAAATATATTGAACATATATGATGGAGGAAGTAACTATCTTGATATCTACTTACTCCGTCCAACAACTGACTCACGAGGTCATAACATATGATGCATGCCTCGTGGTGCCAGACGATCAGGTCGCCATGGGTGGTGGCGCACGGGCGTGGGTCCTGCACTCCTCGTGGCCACAGGGGTCCTGAAGAACCGCATTACAGCCCGGTTCCTGGCAGTTGGTAGCCTGTAAGTGGAAAGATACATGAGTATCAGTGTTACACACTTACAGTCTATATACGAACTCTGTTGCATGCCGCAGCATATAAGTTATTTTAAAAGTAGTCCTCCACCGAAATACATGTGGGAGCTAGGGTGTTCTGGTTGGAGTCTCCGGTGTACACCGGGGATGGAGAAAAGAAACAACCAGAAGGATAATACAACCCTAGCGAGGATAGAGAGAAGAACCACGACGGAGAACGGAGGAGGTTGTCAAGAATAAACTAACAAAGATACGAAAGGAGCATGTAAACTCCATACAGGGAGTAAGACATGCCTCCCTTCCGACTACTAGAGGACTGCCCAGGTAAGGAAGCAAGCGCCCCTCCGGTAGCGGAAAGAAGGTAGTAGTAGGCAAGCTTCTAGGACCACTGGGTAACTCTCACCCCGGTGGCTGGCGGAGCCAGCTCGTACTCCCAACAACCGAAGGCTAGTGAGCAGGGGCTCCGTCTGTTGGTGGTGGGATAGAGAGAGAGCGAACGGGACACGCCGGAGAGGACCGAGGCGGCCGGAGGGAGGGGTGGCCAACCCCCTTTCACGCCGGAGCTCCCAAGATCCCGAGGCGAATAAGTGGTCCCCCCCAGTCTCCCAGCTGTCCGGGCCTCCCAGGAGCCCCCGAGAGAGAGAGAGAGAGGGAGGGAGGCGCTCACGCGGTTGTCATGAGCCCGGCCAGACCCTTCCCTTACCGCGCGGAAGGGAGGGAAGGGAACTGGGTAGGGCGCCCAGAGGAACACGTGATCAAAGGTGGACCAAGAGGTGATAAGCAGCACAACCACTAGGCAAGTGACCATATGAACTCAACTGTACCAAGGGTGAATGAACACGTAAAAGTAATAGAACTGCCGAGGTACTGGACGCCCTAACAGCTAGCCTAACACAGAATAAAATAAACACTAGATAAAAATCATTAATAAATAAACACACACATTGTAAAAGGATGGAAGGAACACCCGAGTGAGAGAGAAAGAAGTCCAGGAGAAGACGAACCGTTCCGAAGAACAGTCGACTACTCGAAGCCAGCCGTAGCCGATGAAGAGCAAAAGCTGGGATGCTGGACTAGGGAAAAACACTGTAGCCCTAAATACCTAAACCATAGAGATATCTGCGTGATCAAAGGTATGGGCGGTGAATTCCTAAATCCTATAATACGACGCAAATAAATAGAGTAACACGTGATAAGAACCCATGAAAGGAAAGAAAAGATGTCCCAGTATGGAGGACTGGGAAATCTTAACAAACACGAGGCGGGCCCATGAGTCAACCGGGTGACCGTATATAATCTATAAAACAGAAAATACTGGTTCCTGGAAGACAAAAATATGAAATCTAAACCTTTCGGGTACTTAACTTAGCTGCGGCAATAGCTGAACGTTCCATGATGAATAATAAATCCAAGAGAACGAGAACAACACAGAGGAAAAAAATCATGTGCGTCGCAAACGAGCTAATAGAAAAGGATGACCACTAGAGGCGCTGCAGCCCGCGTGGCGTGGGTATTAGTAGTAGTAGCAGACGCATTCACCTTTGGTGGGGGATTTTGATGTGGGAAGTTCTAAATGGCAAAAGGCTCGTGGTAGTGGTCTCACTCGCCCCTGTTACCATACCGACACTTCTTTTATAGAGTGAGCGAGTCAGTTATACTGACATCTTCTTGAATTTATTTTTTCTCTGGTATTTATTAGGTTATTTACCTTAGAAATAATGAACTTAAGGATTATTTCACAGGGTGACACGAACTGAGCCCAGAAATTAAAAGTCATTAATTTCCAAAACACACATTTAATATTAAAAATGATATTGTTATGATACAATAAAGTTTGTTCATACTTACCTGGCAGATATATATAATCAAAGTGCCCACCCACCTCCCCTCAGGAGACAGTGGCACTAGAAAATCTGACAGAAAATGGGAATGGTTCCTGACGCCCGCCTCCCAGCGGCGGGAATGGGTACTACCACCTGGCCGACCACTGCGTGTGCCGGGAGTTTTGAAATTCTGTCGGACTTCGGAGAATACAGCTATATATATATCTGCCAGGTAAGTATGAACAAACTTTATTGTATCATAACAATATCATTTTGTTCATGAATCTTACCTGCCAGATATATATATAGCTGAATCCCACCTTTGGAGGAAGGGGGAGACAGATTCGATTTTGGGAAACAATTTCACATATATGATTGATATTTTGGTTCCTTAACTGTTAGCATAGCTGACTTCGTGAGTACCGTCACCCAAGTCTGCTTCTGCTTTACTAGAGACTCCAGCTAGGTAGTGACCTGTGAAGCTGTTGAGTTCTAGAGGATCTGTCAATGGGGGCGTGACCACAATGCAACTAGATCCTATATAGACCTCCAATTTCGGGTACTGCATTCCTAGAGGTGCCAGCAAGGACGTGACCTGTGTAGCTGGTGCGCTCTAATGAACTGTCATGGGGAGCGTGACCACAATGTGACAGATCATATAGGTGTTGTTTAGACACCGAATGCTGTTAATGCTTCACTGGAGGTGCCAGCAAGGACGTGACCTATGTAGCTGGTGCGCTCCAGATGATTTGTCAACGGGGGCGTGACCACACTGTGACAAAAACATTTTACCCTACTATGAGGGCGAAGCAAAAACATTACCACCTGACCTAGCCTATCTGGTTAAACTTCGTATAACCAAGCCTAATGGAAGGAAGTCCGCCTAAGGCGGCCTACCCAAGACCACAAAAAACTAAACACCTACATAAACATGATAAAAACAAAAAATAAAAAGAAATAAAATTAAAAAGTCCAAACTAACATATTATTTTCTAAATGATAGGAAGAGTGCTACTCTCTGTCCCCAATATAGTGTCTGCTGCGACATATGGGCCCAAAGAGTAGCAGTTCTCGTATGTAATCCTCACCTCCCGAAGGTAGTGAGAGGCAAACACTGAATTACTACGCCAAAATGTGGCATTCAAGATGTCATTGAGTGCCATGTTCTTTTGGAAGGCTACCGACGTAGAAATAGCCCTCACTCCATGCGCATTCACCTTCAACACTTTCATATCACTGTCTTGACAGGATGAATGCGCTTCCTTGATGGCGTCCCTCAAGAAAAAAGCCAAAGCATTCTTTGACATTGGTAAACTTGGCTTCCTGACCGAACACCACCAGTTATCAGAAGGACCTCTTATAAACCTTGGTTCCTATCTTTTCAGACGGAGGGTTGACTTCCTAGCTATTGCTTAGGAGTCTGCTTCGTCTCAAGAGCCTCAGCGAGGATGTGACCTATGGGTAAGAGTTCTTGTGGGTCTGCCGATGGGGTCTTATCCACTTATTCGGCAGAGCCTAACTGGCATTTGTCAATGGGTGCTAATCCACTCATATGACCATATACCTATGCCTATTAGCATAATTAAGGAGCACAACACCGATCCCGATCACCTGATCCTAACACGAGGGTTAGCGCTTAATTTGAAAAGTTATCCCCAAACTCCTTTCAAAAACCCCAATAAAAATCACTAAGTTAAACTAAAAATTAACTCACTAGTTAAGGAACAGTGTCGGCTCCCTATCCCAGCAACGTATCCGCAGACACGCATAACCAAGAGAAAAGGATCTCTCGTAGGTTAAATTGACATCCTTCGTGTAATGGGAGGTCAACACAGAATTGCATCTCCCGAAAGTGACAGCTCATATGTCCTTTATGACATATTGTTATGGAACCAAGAAGAATTCTTAAAAGCTCGCACTTCAAGCATAGGTTCGAATGGACTGGACATGAGGAACTTCAGAACTACATCCAAGTTCCAAGACGGCAACTTGGGTTGTTGAACCTTCATTGTTTCGAAAGATCTCAAGAGATCGTGAAGGTCTCTGTTGTCCGCCAAGTCCAGGCCTCTGTGCCTAAAGACAACTGAAAGCACACTCTTATAACCCTTGATTGTAGAGACTGCAAGTTTTAGATTCCTTCTCAGATATAAAAGGAAGTCAGCAATCTGGCTCACAGAGGTCGTGGTGGAGGAAATGCCGTTCTTCTTGCACCAACTCCTGAAGACTGTCCACTTCGATTGGTACACTGCGTTGGATAACGCTCTTCTTGCACTGGCGATAGCTTTCGCCATTGACCTATAAAAGCCTCTCGCTCTGGCCAACTTTTGGATAGTCTGAATGCAGTCAGACTCAGAGCGGAGAGGCTTCTGTGGTACCTCTCGAAGTGGGGCTGTCTGAGTAGATCTGTCCTTACTGGAAGCATCCTCGGGAAGTCTACTACGAAGGCCATGACCTCTGTGAACCAGTCTCTCGCAGGCCACAACGGGGCGAACAAAGTCATTCTCGTCCCTTCTGACGCCGCAAACTTTCTCATGACTTCCCCTAAGATCTTGAACGGGGAGAGGCGTACAGGTCCATCCCCGTCCAGTCCCAGAGAAGTGTGTCTATCGCCACTGCAGCTGGGTCGAGTACCGGGGAGCAGTACAGTGGAAGCCTCTTCGTTCTGGACGTCGCAAAGATATCCACGAGCGGACGTCCCCATAACCCCCACAGCTCTTGGCATACCTCCTGATGCAGAGTCCACTCGGTTGGCAGAAGTTGACCTCGTCTGCTGAGGAGATCTGCCCAGACGTTCTCTACTCCTGCTACAAACTTCGTAAGGATCGTGACGTCCAGTGCCCTTGCCCACAGCAAGATCTCCTTTGCCAGAGCAAAAAGGGACCGAGACTGTGTTCCTCCCTACTTCTTCAAGTACGCCAGAGCTGTGGTGTTGTCTGAGTTGACTTGGACTATTCGATGAGACTTTTTCTTGGAAAAACTGGAGAGCTAAAAAGATGGCTGCCATTTCCTTTAGGTTTATGTGCCAGGACACCTGTTCCCTTCTCCAGGTGCCTGACACTTCTTTCCCCCCTAATGATGCTCCCCACCCCGTGGTGGATGTGTCGGAGAACAACACTAGGTCGGGGCTCTGAAGCTTGAGAGACACGCCCTCCGACAGCTACACTGGATCTAGCCACCATTTCAAGTGATGTTTTACCTCTCCTGAAATTTCCAAGATCATGTGTAGATTCTTGTTTTCTTTCCAATTGTACTTGAGAAAAAATTGTAACGGTCTGAGGTGCAGTCTCCCCAAGGAAACAAACTTCTCCAGCGAGGAAATGGTCCCCAGTTAAGACTCATCCATTCCCTCACCGAGCACGAATCTTTCCTTAGGAAGGCTGACACTTTGTCTAAGCCTTGCTGCTGACGTCCCTGGGACGGAAAAGCTCGAAAAGCCACTGAATACATCTGAATCCCCAGATACACGATGGATTGGGTTGGGATCAGATGTGACTTTTCGAAATTCACCAGTAGTCCCAGGGACTTCACCAACAATTAAGTTGCATGAATGAGCCAGTCGTCCTTCGAAGATAACAATTGCGAAGGAGGAGACTGAGGGGCCGCAGGTTGAAACTATTCTTCAAAAGAGGCTCGAAGCCATCGAACCAAGACCTCTTCTTCTCGACTGACACACGTTCGGGAAGATGGTAACCGTGCTCTCTAGACAACCTCTGGGGAGCTGCACGAAATCTAGAGAGCGAAGTAACTGGCGAAAGAGCGGAACGAGGAGAAGGAGAAGGGGAATGCCTGGACTCTTGATTGGCAGCCTATCATCCTTCCTCTCGCGATGTGGCTTTGCCTTTCTCACTGCAATCAACGAAACAAGTTGTTGTTGCAAAGACACAATCATCCTTTTCGATGGAGAACATTCCTTCTCAGGCAAAGGGCTGATCCTTTGAGAAGACGATGCGCGAGGGGAAGCCCTCCTCCTTCTCACATGGACCGCCAAGGATATATCTTTGGAGCGACCGAAGCGCTCAAAAGCATACTCGTCAGAAGACGTCCTCTCCGGTGAAGATCATAACACAGCAGAAAAGAGAGAGGACGTGAAGCGTCCCCCTCCCTGAGACCAAAGACGAAGGCCGCTTGTGCGACATACATCATACATCTTAGCTCTCTTTTACGGCGGAAAGTCTTCCAATTGCCCAGGAGACGACCGCAAAGCAGAAGGAGCTAACGGACGAGAAGCGTCCCCCTCCGAGGAACCAAAGACGACGGCCGCCTGTGCGACATCTAGCGTCTTCGTTCTCCTCAGAGGGAGCGAGACCCTCCGAGAGTTCCAACTCCTGCGCGGGGAGGACGTCTCTGAAGACAAAAGTAATCTTTCAAGATTCGAATTCTATGAGATTATGAGCCATGACATCACCTATAGACGAATCTTGACTATGAGAGATGTTCAGAATCATTTCTAGATCATCTATGCTATTCCAGTTTTTCTGCAGGAAAAAACTGGAGAGGTGTGATTTTCAGTCTATTCAGGGAAAACAAACTTCTCCAGCGAGGAAATGGTCCCCTGCAATTCATTCATTCCCTCACCAAGCATGTTTCCTTCCCTAATAAGGCTGCGTTTCACTTAAACAGGAGTAATCTGAAGACACTGTAGAAGATTGTTCATTTGTTTCTTCCTAAAAGTCTCCTTCCTGAGATTCATTACTATTCTCTGATTCTTGGCGAATGTCTGAAGAAGCATTACGTTGTGCGTCCAGCCAAGCATCCAGCCGAGCCAAGGGCGAGCTAATTGACTGCATCTCTTACACATCATTCTTGTTTCGAGGGAAATCATGTGTGCTATGCCGCTGTAGACTCGGACAGAATTCTGTTACCTTGCGGTAAACAGAACCGAAAAGGTCTAATACACAAACATATATATATATACATATTATATATATATATATATATATATATATCATATATATATATATATATATATATATATAATATATAATATATATATATATATATATTATATATATATATATATTATATATATATATATATATATATATAGTATATATATATATATATACACAATACTACAATACACATATGTTACTATACATACACATATACATATATACACAAATATATATATATATATATTATATATATATATATATATATATATATATATATATATATATATATATTACATATACTACTCACATATATTATATATTTATTTATTTATTTTTTTTTTATAAAAAAAATTCTCGCAAAGTGAAGATGTTCAGTCATGTATGCTAGAATTCCCCTCAACCCGAGGCTAAGGCTGTGATTGTAGGGTAGAAATACGGTTAGTCCGTCAATCCCGCAGGAGAGAGAGAGACGTAACCTACCGCGCATGGCAGAAATCAGCTGGAACTGAGCACTGGCATTAGTGACAGCAGACTCAGAGAACGTTCGTCGTTCTTGCACTGCTCTGCCTGAGTTGCCACCTACACCATTCTACGAATGAATAGGTTTACTATCATTCTAGAGCAGAAAGAATAAACCATCAAACTGGTATATTTAAGCGAAACTGAATTTGCTAAATATAAAAGGCTGACTTGGTATTGTCATAACAATACCTTAAATGTTTAAAAATAGGGAAACCGGCAACCCCTGAATAGTTGCAGGGAGAACCGATTAAATGTAATAAGAATAATCGTACTCTCGGTTGTCCTCCGTAGGAGTAACTACGGTATGAGTATATGACTTGAACCATACAACCGCTTGATAGTAATATGACGTAAGGGCAAAAATAATATTACTATGATACAACAACGCTTGTTCACCTTTACCCGGCAGATATATATATATATATATTATATATATATATATATATATATATATATATATATATAGTATATATATATCTGACTGGTAAGTTTTATGAACAAACGTAGAGTATTTTAGACACTTGGACAGCTACCTCCCTACTACATTCTGCCTCGCCGAGGTAGGGAGAGCCATCACGCGGTAGTGTTTTGTCAATGAGAAATTATACGCTTACGCGATAGAATGAACACTCATGGCATTATCACTATACTTCACTACACTATTAAAACTTTCCAATGCAAACATGATTCCAGGCTACGCAAAGATTTAAGAATCACAGATAGGGTATTACCCTCCAAAGACACTATTGTAGGGCCCGAAGGCATCACAGGTCTTTGAAGGGATAAATTCTACTGGACAAGTAACTTGTGTTACACGCCTGGAGGAAGACCTCCTTACACTATCACGTTCTAGTTTACGTACCTATGATTCATAAGCCTTCCACGCAGAATCAGACATATTTTCACACTCGTTGCAGCGGTCACCAAACATACAAACATGTTTCCTACAATTCGCGCACACTGTATGAGGGTCTACCGAAGTTTTCGGTAGCCTAACCTTGCATTCTTCGACACAACATACTCTGGCCTAGTCGAACTAGATCCAGACATCGAAGTTTAAGGAAAAATCAAGCCAAAATCAAAACAATCCACAATTAGCGTATGCCTAACCACCGATCCAAATCAAATAACCAAAAATCAATCGGGATACTCAAGTGACCAAAAGAGTTCCAAAATCCAATGACGGAGGTGCAGAAAACACTTGTTGTCTGCACCGGTGACAGAAAATATCTGACAGAAAATGGGAATGGTTCCTTACGCCCGCCTCCCAGCGGCGGGAATGGGTACTACCACCTGGCCGACCACTGCGTGTGCCGGGAGTTTTGAAATTCTGTCGGACTTCGGAGAATACAGCTATTATATATATATCTGGCAGGTAAGATTCATGAACAAATTATATTTTCAAGTTTGAAATGTATACTAATTGGTTTGAAGAAAACTTTAATGGCTAATGGTTATGTCAAAGTGACGAAATAATTTCCGAGATGTGTCACAGATACTTTTTAGTGCGGCAAGAAAGAAATTCGCGCTTGCGTGCCTGCGTAATGATTGTAAACAAAACAACACCTTGATCCGTGAACTCCCAGTATCCCCCAAGGGGCGTGATTCAAGAGTTTTCGGCTGGTAGGCCTAAAAGTATTTTTCCGCGAATTTTTAAAAAAACTTTTGTATGTCGACGTAAAATACGTCCAGTCGGCACCCGAGAGACAAAAAGTGTCGACGTAAAATACGTCCAGTCGGCGTTTAAGGGTTAACAGACTCGTTAGAACGAGACCTACTTACGCTTCTGGAGGAAGCCTTCCTAGCCCTATCCATATCTAATTTCCTTAAATAGGAATTTAAATTCTTCCATTCATCCTCATTCAAACCTGCACATTCATCACAGGTGTTAGATATTGAACATTCATTCATTCTACACCCTTTACAAACTGTGTGAGGATCTACCGAAGCTTTCGGTAGCCTCACCATGCATCCCTCATTTA
>NC_061100.1:46406547-46466772 GCF_015104395.2 Macrobrachium nipponense
ACAAAACAATGCATGAATTGGAAGAGGAAGATATGCAGAAATATGGAAAACTACTTGACTAGGGAGTAGCAATTGAAGGTTCGCCTGAATATAGATAACTACTTACTGGAGAGAAGCATTGAAGTCTCGAGGAATAGATCACTGCTTACAGGAGAGAACCATTGAAGTCTCCAGGAATATGGATATCTGCTTACTGGAGGTAGCATTGAATTCTCCAGGAATATGGATAACTACTTATTGGAGAGAAGCATTAAAGTCTCCAGGTCAAAGATAACTACTTATTGGAGATTGGCATTGAGGTCTCCATTAATGTAGATAGCTACTTAGAGGAGAGAAACATCGAAGTCTCCAGGAATATGGATAACTACTTACAGGAGAGAAGCATTGCAGTCTCCATTAATGTAAATAACTACTTAGAGGAGAGAAGCATTGAAGTCTCCAGGAATATGGATAACTACTTACCGGAGAGAAGCATTGAAGTCTCCAAGGATATGGATAACTATTTACCGGAGGCAGCATTGAAGACTCCATGAATATGGACAACTACTCACTGGAGAGAAGCATTGAAGTCTCCATGAAAGTAGATAACTACTTATCGAGAGAAGCATTGAAGTTTCCAGGGAATATGGATAACTTCTACTTACTGGAGAACAGCATTGAAGGTACTCCAGGGATATAGATAACTATCTACTTTAGACAGCATTTAAGTCGCCAGGAACACTGATAATACTTACTGGAGGGCAGCCTTGAAGTCCTCTAGAATAATGGATAACTACTTACCGAAGGCAGCATTGTAGTCTCCAGGAACACATATAACTAATTACTGGAGACAGAATTAATCTCCAGGGATATAGATAACTACTCACTGGAGGCAGCATTCAAGTCACCAGGGATGTAGATAACTACTTACTAGAGACAGCATTTAAGTCTCCAGGAACACTGATAACTACTTACTGGAGGCAGCATTGAAGTCTCCAGGGATATGGATAACTACTTACCGAAGGCAGCATTGTAGTCTCCAGGAACACATATAACTACTTACTGGAGACAGAATTAATCTCCAGGTATATAGATAACTACTTACTGGAGGCAGCATTCAAGTCACCAGGGATGTAGATAACTACTTACTAGAGACAGCATTTAAGTCTCCAGGAACACTGATAACTACTTACTGGAGGCAGCATTGAAGTCTCCAGGGATATGGATAACTACTTACCGAAGGCAGCAGTTGTAGTCTACCAGGAACACATATAACTACTTACTGGAGACAGAATAATCTCCAGGTATATAGATAACTTCTTACTGGGAGGCAGCATTCAAGTCACCAGGGATGTAGATAACTACTTACTAGAGACAGCATTTAAGTCTCCAGGAACACTGATAAAAACTACTTACTGGAGGCAGCATTGAAGTCTCAGGGATATGGATAATACTTACCGAAGCAGGCATTGTAGTCTCCAGGAACACATATAACTATTACTGGAGACAGAATTAATCTCCAGGTATATAGATAACTACTTACTGGAGGCAGCATTCAAGTCACCAGGGATGTAGATAACTACTTACTGGAGGCAGCATTGAAGTCTCCAGGGATATAGATAACTACTTACTGGAGGCAGCATTGAAGTCTCCAATTGTAGATAACTACTTACTGGAGGCAGCATAGGAGACTCCACGGATGTAGATAGCTACTAACTGGAGAGAAGCATTGAAGTCTCGAGGGATATGGATAACTTCTTACTGGAGGCAGCAATGAAGTCTCCAGGAACATAGATAACTACTTACTGGAGGCATCATTGAATTCTCCAGGTCACAGATCGCTACTTACTGGAGGCAGCATTGGAGTCTCCAGGTCACAGATCACTACTTAGTGGAGGCAGCATTGAAGTCTCCAGGTCACAGATCGCTACTTATTGGAGGCAGCATTGGAGTCTCCAGGTCACAGATCACTACTTACTGGAGACAGCATTGAAGTCTCCAGGTCACAGATCACTACTTACTGGAGACAGCATTGAAGTCTCCAGGTCACAGATCGCTACTTACTGGAGGCAGCACTGAAGTCTCCAGGTCAAAGATAACTACTTACTGGAGGCAGCATTGAAGTCTCCAGGATACAGATAACTACTTACTGGAGGCAGCATTGAAGTCTCCAGGTCAAAGATAACTACTTACTGGAGGCAGCATTGGAGTTTCCAGGACACAGATAACTACTTACTGGAGGCAGCATTGAAGTCTCCAGGATACAGATAACTACTTACTGGAGACAGCATTGAAGTCTCCAGGATACAGATAACTACTTACTGGAGGCAGCATTGAAGTCTCCAGGTTAAAGATAACTACTTACTAGGGGCAGCATTGAAGTCTCCAGGATACAGATAACTACTTACTGGAGACAGCATTGAAGTCTCCAGGATACAGATAACTACTTACTGGAGGCAGCATTGAAGTCTCCAGGTAAAAGATAACTACTTACTGGAGGCAGCATTGGAGTTTCCAGGACATAGATAACTACTTACTGGAGGCAGCATTGAAGTCTCCAGGATACAGATAACTACTTACTGGAGGCAGCAGTGAAGTTCTCCAGGTTACCAGATAAACTACTTACTGAGACGGCCATTTGAATTCCCACAAAGAATCACTACTTACTGGAGGCAGCATTGAATCTCCAGGTCAAGATTACTACTTAATGGAGACAGCATTGAAGTCTCCAGGTCCAAAGATAATACTTACTGGAGACAGCTTGAAGTCTCCAGGTCATAGTAACTACTTACTGGAGACGCAATTGAAGTCTCCAGGTCAAAAATAACTCTTACTGGAGGCAGCCTTGAAGGTCCTTCCAGGTCAAAGATAACTACTTACTGGAGACAGCATTAAGTCCTCCAGGTCATAGAATAACTAATTACTGGAGGCAGCATTGAAGTCTCCAGGTCAAAGATAACTCTTACTGGGAAGCATTGAAGTCTCCATAAGATAACTCTTCTTGGAGCAGCCATTTGAAGTCTCCAGGTCGATAACTACTTCCTGGAGACAGCATTGAAGTCTCCAGGATACGATAACTACTTACTGGAGGCAGCATTGAAGGTTCTCCAGGTTCAAAGATAACTACTTACTGGAGGCACATGGAAGTTTCAGGAACAGTAACTACTTACTGAGGCAGCATGAAGTCTCCAAGGATACGATAACTACTACTTGAGGCAGCATTGAAGTCTCCAGGACCACGGATTAACTACTTAACGGAGGCAGCATTGAAGTCTCCAGGTCACAGATAACTACTGGTTAACTGGAGACAACGGGAGCATTGAAAGTTCCAGGTCTACAGGAATTAAGCTTCCTTAAACTGGAGGCGAAGCCATTGAGGTCTCCAGGTCACAGGATTAACTACTGGAACTTGGAAGACACATTGGACCTCCAGGCACAGGATTTCACTAACTTACTTGGAGGCAGCATTGGGAAGGTCTCCAAGGCCACAGATAAACTTACTTACTTTGAAGGCAGGCATTGAATTCTCCCAGGATAACATTGGATTAACTACTTACTGGAGGCAGCATTGAAGTCTCCAGGATAAAGGATAACTACTTAACTGGGAGGACCCATTGGATCTCCAGGTCACAGGATAACTACGTACCTTGGAGGACAGCAATTGGAGTTCTCCAGGTCACAGATAACTAACTTACTGGTTAGGGAGCACTGAAGTCTCCAGGTCAAAGATAACTACTTACTGGAGACAGCATTGAAGTCTCCAGGTCATAGATAACTACTTACTGGAGGCAGCATTGAAGTCTCCAGGTCAAAGATAACTACTTACTGGAGACAGCATTGAAGTCTCCAGGACACAGATCACTACTTACTGGAGGCAGCATTGAAGTCTCCAGGATACAGATAACTACTTACTGGAGACAGCATTGAAGTCTCCAGGATACAGATAACTACTTACTGGAGGCAGCATTGAAGTTCTCCAGGTCAAAGATAATTACTTACTGTAGGCAGCATTGGAGTTTCCAGGACACAGATAATACTTACTGGAGGCAGCATTGAAGTTCTCCAGGATACAGATAAACTACTTACTGGAGGCAGCATTGAAGTCTCCAGGACACAGATAACTACTTACTGAAGCAGCATTTAAGTCTCCAGGTCACAGATAAACTACTTACTGGAGACAAGCATTGAAGTCTCCAGGTCACAGATAACTACTTACTGGAGGCAGCATTGAAGTCTCCAGGTCACAGATAACTACTTACTGGAGACAGCATTGAAGTCTCCAGGTCACAGATAACTACTTACTGGAGACAGCATTGAAGTCTCAGGTCACATAACTACTTACTGGAGGCAGCACTGAAGTCTCCAGGTCAAAGATAACTTCTTACTGGAGGCCAGCATTGGAATCTCCAGGGATGTAGATAACTACCTTACTGGAGACAGCATTGAAGTTCCTCCAGGATAAAGAAATAACTACATTACCGGAGGGCAGCATTGAAGTCTCCAGGTCAAAGATAACTACTTACTGGAGGGCAGCAAGCACTGCAAGTCTCCAGGAGATTACACGATAAACTACTTACTGGAGGCAGCATTGAAGTCTCCAGGACACAGATAACTACTTCACTGGAGACAGCATTGCAAAGTCCTTCAGGTCACAAATAACTAACTTAACTGGAGACAGGTCATTGGCGAGTCTCCAGGACAACAGATCATACTTAATGGAGACAGAATTGAAGTCTTCCAGGTCACAGAAGCGACCCCCTTAAACTGGAAAGACAGCATTGGAAGTCTCCATGGTCACAGATAAGCTACTTACTGGAGGACAGCATTGGAGTCTCCAGGTCACAGCTAACTAACTTACTGGAGACAGCAATTGGAGTCTCCAGGACACAGATCACTACTTATGGAGACAGCATTGGAAGTCTCCCAGGTACAGATAGGACTACTGGAGACATCAACTGAGTCTTCCAGGACACAGATAAATACTTACGGAGACAGCATTGGAACGTCTTCCAGGCCAACAAATAACATTACTGGAGACAGAATTGGAGTCTCCAGGACACAAGATCCTACTTACTTGGAGACAGCATTGAAAGTCTTCCAGGTCACAGATAGCTAACTTTACTGGAGGGAAGCACTGCAAGTTCTCCAGGAACAAGATAATACTTACTGGAGGACCAGCATTGAAGTCTCAAGGCACAAATAACTTACTTACTGGAGGACAGCATTGGACGGTCTTCAAGGTCACAAAAGATTCAACTACTTACTGGGACAGCATTGGAAGTCTCCAGGTCACAGATAACATACTTACTGTAGACAGCATTGAAGTCTCCAGGTCAAAGATAACTACTTACTGGAGACAGCACTGAAGTCTCCAGGTCACAAATAACTACTTACTGGAGACAGCATTGAAGTCTCCAGGACACAGATAACTACTTACTGGAGACAGCATTGAAGTCTCCAGGTCACAGATAACTACTTACTGGAGGCAGCATTGGAGTCTCCAGGTCACAGATCACTACTTACTGAAGGAAGCATTGAAGTCACCCATTGGAAACTCCAATGCTGCCTCCAGTAAGTAGTTATCTGTTTCCTGGAAAATCTAATGCGGCCTACAGTAAGTATAGTTATCTTTGACCTGGAGACTTATTTGCTGTCTCCAGTCAGTAGTTATCTACATCCCTGGAGACTCCAATGCTGCCTCCAGTAAGTAGTTATTTACATTCTGGTAGACTTTAATTTTTCTCTCTAGTTTTACAAGAATGGAAATTTGACAAAAAGAAAAAAAGTACATATAGCTTCAATCAATTTGTAGTACTTGATTCCTATAACAAAGGCTAATACGAAATTATGGTTGTGAAAAATACTGAACATAACAATTGTGTATTATTACATAGTTTTTAGATAGGTGCTATAAATTCATTTATGAAACTAGCTGATTTTAATAAAGAAAACTCATAATTATATATTTATAAAAAGCTTGGGTGTTTTACTTTTTAGCAATGATTATGACCAAGGACCAGCTCAAATGAGGGGAGAAATTTAGCCATTTAAGTTAAATGTAAAGAAATAAAATCAAAACCTGACGAATACTGAAAGCAAAAGCAATTCAATCCAGTTCTTATTTCTATGTATCTACCTATTTAAGGTGCATCTGGTTGCAAGGTCAAATTGCTAATTGTATACATATAAATATTCAGTATTAAAAGTGAAATACCTTACAAAGCACTTAATTGCATTACACAGGGTAATTCCATTGTAATTCCATTGTCAAGTGGGTCTTTGACAGCAGATGAATACTCGAACTACCACCATAATTGTCATGAACTCATATGAACCTTACTATTCTGCGAATGATCATCGTGGAGTTTACTTTCATAAAAATGAAAATACAGTTGATGATTTCTTCTTGATGTTTTGTTAGGTCACATCTGGAAGGAAATTTTAAATATTGAACGAGATATTTGTAACAGTTAATTTGACTTCAGTAACTTTCTTCACACCCTCACTAATATCGCTGTGTCGCCGTCGACGAATGCACAGCAATATTTGTGAGGGTGGGAAATTGACACTAAATAATGATCTACCATGGACAAAAGTATGATCCTAGCAAATGCCTGCAACAGCCACACCTGAATGGAACAAAGGTTGACGATTATGGTTAGTAAGCACTGAATATGATTTTCACCATTGCTATTTCTATTATTCAGTTATTATACGATTTTTCTATATATTTAACAACTTAATTCACTGGTAATGTAAACTATTATTCTTATATCATTAATATCCTTAACACATTGTCTACAGTAGTGATTAGAAAATATGATCACTGGCATCCAATATCTTGACCATTCACATCCGTCGTTACAAGACAAACAGGCTTCATTGCTGTGTTACCAGACCATTTTCATGAAACATAAGGGGATGGGGTAAAGGAACACTTTAAGGCAACTGTATGTAGTACATACGCTCACAATGGTCCAGTTAGAGAGCTAATAAAGAGGAATGAAGTGATATTCTTACAGCTTATAAACTTTCTGAAAAACATATCAATGTTATTATAGGTATGCAACAAATGAAAGTTAAACTTGCCGTGCAACTGCTGTCCAAAAGTATTTAAAAATCTTTTGATCACTTCGACAACCAAGGACATTTGAAGAGAAGGGCTGGAAAATTACAAGCCATTTCATTCGGCTTGTTGATAGATAGTTTGATCCGTTTTATTCTTGACTGCCAACAGGTAGAAAATCATAAAGAAATGCTTACGTGACTAAACCTGTAAATGCAAGACAAAATCTTTCAAGACATGAATAAAACCGCTAGAGAAATGAAAGTGAGGAAAAGTACAATGCTCTATCCTTTATCTAACTTGCTGAAAGTGGCAAAATAAAAACTTGGCATGACTAAATCAGGCTGGGTTGGGGCACTTTTTTCGTTGCACAAGTCAAATGGGAGCGTACGATCAGCACCCATCACCAGTTGCATTTAAACATCGTCTCAGAGCCCACCTTTTAGGAAAAGACAGCAACGTTTAAAACTGCAACAGTGAAAATGTAACATCCGCCTCATTTTCCCACGTCTCTGACAAGCAAGAAGCATCATTCGAAGACGAAGGAAATTCCCTTGAGAAAGAACCCAGTATATCAGCAATTTTATTTTGCTTACCAGTATTTAATAAGGATGATCAAAGTGATGACTTCAAAGACCAGGAAGTTGAAGAACAAACATGGGAAGATACCGTATGTTGGCGGGTTGATTGCTCGCAAGTTTCCACAACTAGAACATTTAGGAACAAAAGTAACAAAGGAAGATGACACAAAGATTGGTGCTATAAGCTTTAGTGAAGGGAAACTAATGAAATCTAGTGTTTTTTGATCATTTGAAATGTATGGATAGGATGTTTGATTCTCACCATGGGAGGAAAATGTTTTAACAGCCTTAAAAGGAGCGATAATTAAATTAGCGGATACAATAGCAGTTACATCCAAATAACTTCAGAAGTCGAAATATTTTGTTCCATGCCATACAGTTTTTAGAATTCGAAATTTGAACAAACACATTAGTAGTTTCAGAAAAGCTGTGCATAGGTTGAAAAAGTTAGAGACATAGCTATATATGTGCAAAATGTGATTTTATGGAGATCTGTTAAATGTGTAATTTAGACATATATTTATATTGTTGTTTAGAATGTTCTTTAAAACTCACTCATGATTATTTATTATATTAAGATATAGTTTTCATTCTGACTATGATTTTCCTTCGGAAACATAATAGTACTTAATAACGGAAAAAAAGAAGAAAGCAAAGGTAGGTTTTCTATAATTTTAATGTTATTTGGCGAAAATGTTCTAATGATCTCTCTTATTATTATTCTTCTTAACATAGTAGAATGAAGAACCTACATCTGACTATTGATTTATTATCGAATAGCTTAGAGTATTTAGAAAAAAAAAAAGAGAGAAAGTAAAGGCAGGATTGCTATAGGTTAAGGGGCCTGACTGCGGTTATTGTGATGTCACTCACCTAGCCGTTTAATCCTGCGCCCCATTTTAAGCTGCGCATGACAAGACCTTATTTTCTCTGGACCTTGGTTCAACTAGACCGTCTCACTTGGCACACCGAGCACTGGCTTATTTAAGACTTTTTTTTTTTTTCCCCCCCGTTTTTTTTTTCCCCCCTTTTTTTCTGTATTGCATTTGATTGTTTTCATATTTTATCATTACGTTCAATTTATTGTGAAATAACATTTTATTTTGTATGTGAATTGGTACTGCTTTTACATACATATTATAGTAAAGATTTTACTGCCTCTTTTTCTCTCCTCAACAATACCATGACGCACAATAACTTAAAATCATTCATTTATTATTCCTAAAAAATTTAAACGCTACCTCCCTCTACCTCAAGTTAGCTGTGTATCACCGCAATGACGAATGATTTTGTTAATCATTTGTGCTAAATTTTACAGTGAAAAGCTTTGTTCTTTCATTTACTATTTTCTTTATATTCTTCAACTAGACCGTCTCACTTGGCCCACTGGACACTGGCTCAATTAAGACTTTTTTTTATTGTTTGTTTGTATGGTGTTTTTACGTTGCATGGAACCAGTGGTTATTCAGCAACGGGACCAACGGCTTACGTGACTTCTGAACCACGTCGAGAGTGAACTTCTATCACCAGAAATACACATCTCTCATTCCTCAATGGGATGGCCGAGAATCGAACCCGCGACCACCGAGGTGGGACGCTAATACCATACCAACCATGCCGCTGGGGCGCTTTTTTTTATTGTATTTGATTGTTATCATACTTTATCATTACGTTAAATTTATTGAGAAATTCCCTTTTTATGTGAACTGTTATTGCTTTTACATACATACAGTAATATTTTAACTCTCCTTTCCTCTACTCACATATCAACGCTCCTTCGTTCAATCTCAAGTCAGCTGGGCGTGACGTCACCGCGGTTACGTACAATTTTATACTTCTTTTAAGCTAAATTTTATATTAAATGCTTTATACTTCAATGCATTTTGTCGAATATTGTTATCATTAAACTATATATTGTAAATGAAAAAATAAATTTATACAATTTAACTTGTACGACCCAGTAGGCCGTCGAATACAAGTATAAACTAGATAATCAGTCAGTTCAAAGTACGAGCATTTGTTCGACAAACGATACAAAATTTTCTCGAAAATTTTGTTCGAAAAACGGAAAGTTCGACTTATGAAACGTTAGACAAACTAGGTACCACTGTAATTGAAAAGTGTCGTAACCTCAGAACTGTCCATCAGGCCTCCTAAAATAGTTGTAACCTACCCTTGGCCATTCTTGAATTGGTGAACTGTCCCATATTAATCCTGCTTTGAATTGTTAATCATGTAGCTAAATGCATTTCATCGCCAATGACTGTTGTGATTAGTGTTTTAATTGCTTTCCCTGTTAGCATTAAGTTTAGAAAAATGAACAAATTTATTGGCATTGCAAGTACTCACGCCATTCCCCCTCGACAGAGCGCAAAAGGCAGGCAGAACAGCAGCAGCGAACACAGCAGCATGTGCAGCCAGAACAGCCGAGATTGCCCCAGCCTACACCCATGAACCCAGGCATCCCAGCCTATGTCCCATCCAAAGATAAGAAGAAGAATAACAAAAAAGGCAATAAAAACAAGAGCAGACTCAGGTATGGTTCTTTTGCAAATCCATGTTACTTCTGTTTACTAAAGTTTTTTTTATATATATTTATTAATTTAATTTATTTTTTCTTTTCTAATAGCTGATCTCTTCTTTCTGTATTTGCTATTACCTGTTATTTCTTTCAAATTAATACCTTATTCTTTGGAAGCTCAAATTTCAAGTCAGTGGCCCCTGTGGGGTTGCTCTGTATGAACAGGGTTCATGTTTTGAATAATAATAATAATAAGGATGTCTTCCAGCTTGCTTATTAACCACTGTGTCAAAATATAGTCAGATAATACATAGAGCTTGAACTGTATTACTATATAATCTCTTCCTTTCTACTTTCACAGCAAAGAACAAATTGGAATGCCAACTGACTTTAAGCACATTACTCATGTTGGCTTTGATCCAGACAAGGGACTCACGCAGTTTAATGTTGACGACAAACTTGAGGGATTTTTCAAGATGGTAAGTGGTTTCGATTTTGATTTTGTTCATGTGATGTATTTCAGCTTTATATCTAATGAATTCTGTTTCTTTGGTTGTAAAATATTACGTATAACGGTTTTGTTTATAATTCATGTTAGTACGTATGTCAATTTTGAATTCTGTTTGCTTGACTTCAAGTAATCTGCAGATGCCAGTTGGCTTCCTGTCATAAGTAGTAGTCACAGCTTTCCCTCTGAATCATTAAGATCAGGGTGTTATGCACTATCCTACGAATATTCTTAAAATTTTTACGTAAAGTAATGATATTTAAAAACAGATTCGGTAAAAAAAAATCAATAACTTCCGTTAAAGTTCAGTCCACACTTAAACATTTTGTTTTTTGTAGGTTGGTGTGAGCGAGCAGCAGCTGTCAGATCACAGGACCCGAGAGTTCATCTACGACTTTATTGAGAAGAATGGAGGAGTCGAGAAGGCCATGCAGGAAACCCAGCGGTACTCGTCCCAGCCGCCACCTCCCCTTCCCACAGCATCCATCAACAGCACTTTGTCGCACCACCAGCCTCCCCCCCCACCCCCTGTAAGTGCTGTGCCCCCACCCACACCCCCAAATATCCCCTCCAGGACACCTAGCACTAGGGCAGCCCCTCCTCCCCCTCCCAGGAATATACATCATCCACCTCCACCACCACCACCTAACTCCGCCCCACCTCCGCCTCCTCTTACTCCACGCGCTCCTATGCCTCCGCCTCCTGGACAGGTTATTGCAGGTAGGTTTTTGTAGTTTTGATTTTTCCGAGTATTTGCTCATTTCAGAATTCTCACTTTATTCATTTCTGTCCTTCTGGATAGTGATTCACCATACCAAGTCCATTAAACTTATTGTTTTCTGTCTCTTACTTTCAGGTTCCAAGAAGAGTCCTCTTCCTCCCCCGCCACCCTCAGCTAATCACAGCGTGCCGCCTCCCCCTCCACCAACATCAACGATCCCAACCCTCGCAAATGCCAGCTCGTCTAACAGAGCCGCACCACCTCCACCACCACCACCCATGGCCCCTAATCCCCTTAGTAATGCACCTCGTCCTCCTCCCCCACCTCCTGGGGGAGTACCGCCAGCCCCTCGAATCCCTGCTGCTCCAGCTCTCTCTGATGTTCGCTCAGCTCTCATGGATCAGATACGTACAGGTGGCAATCAACTCAAGGTAAGTGCTTTTCCTTGCGTTGTTCATCTATCGTTAATACAGTTAAATGCTTGGGAATTTTCTCTTTGATATTTGGTATGAAGATTTGTCTTGTGGTGTTTGACAGGCTGTCCTCCTTATTATGTAGAAGTTGCTTATTCACTAATATTGTTCATTAATATCCTTAGTACTTTAGACTCCCAAAGGAGAAAAATAATAACGGTGGCAAAGTTGAATGCTTGGAATAGGGTTTTGTAAGTTCACCTTTAGTATTGTTTCTTCCTCTGCTGTAATATTTAAAGGAGTTAGTTATCTTCCTGTTGTGATATGTAGTTGGAAGCAAAATTATCCTTAATGTATGTCTTGTTTCTCTTTACCATACTGAACAGGGATATGAGACAAAGAGAGTAGTAAAGGCCATGGGACAAACTTGTTCATTTTACTCTTTGTGATGTATAAAACTTTTGGGAAACTGACTCTTATTTAGAAATATTTCACTAGAGAAGAGTATCCTTTGCTAGTGGGGTCCTTAGTGCTACATTACAAATGTCATTGCCAGTTTCTCAATGTTTTTTTTTTATGTGTAGAGAAGTTTTATTTTAATATTTATCATTGAGATTGAACTCTCCATACTATATTTAAAAGCAAATCTGTCTCAACCACTCTTCATTTTAAGTTTTATATACAGTAATTTTATATCATGTAAGGTTTGAGGGAAGTGGTAGAACTTCCTTGGCAAACTTCCCATTTTGTTGATAATATTTCTTTTGAGGTTGCATCTTTATACAAAAATAGCACACACATCATGGAATCCTTGGCTATGTGGTTAAGTGTAACTACAGCGAATGTGGCAGTTTTATACCTGAAATGCATTCATGCATGCCACAATGTAGAGCACATAGTATTTTTCTCCTCAAAGTTTTTCCACACAAACGTAAACATTAATAGTCTCTCAACTTTTATGTCTGTTTAGTCATTATCAAGGACCTTTTTTCAGCATTGTAAAAGAATTCTTGTACAATACAAATGTTTTGTGGGCTGTGTATTGGAACTGGTTTAAGAATGGTGATTGTACAGTCATTTATCATTTTTAGGTTTAGAGTCAAAATAGGTTCATTGGTAGCAGTTCTAGTGTTTAAAGAAATCTAGTGTCCTTGATGCATTGAGATTATGCTTTACATTAAAGTTACTAGTTTGCACAAGTACTCCATTTTGAATTTTGTGGTATAGCTTGTACCTAAAGTACTAAATAATTGCTTGAAATGTACAGTTAACAGTGTAATGGAACAGTATTTGACTTAATCAGAAAAACCATTTGCATTGTCTGAAAGTAACCTGTATAATACGTCTCACAAATTTATTTGACATTCTTCCATGAATTCATGCAAATTGCTGTACAGTATTTAGTCATGACTTTTTAAAGTCCTTCAATTTTTGTTGCGAGTTACAGGTCTTTGTGAAGTCTGAAGATTTAATTGGGGAAAACTTTTCAATAAAAGGATGGATAAACTTATTTATCTGACTGATTACTAAACAAGTTTTTCTGGTCAAGTCTTTACTATTTTTCTTGACTAAATTAATTTTTAAGCAGAGCATTGAATGTAAACAGAGTAAACATTGATACTAGCTAGTTATGGAAAACCTCCTTTCTTTATTCTATTTTTATTAGCATCATTCATCATTACTGCAGCTGTAGCAACAGTAATGTAATTTGTACATTTTCTGTAGCTTGCATGTGTAAGACCTATTCATCAAGGCCCTGTGTACATTGTCGTGTTAAAGGCAGATTGCTAAGAATCAAAGGCAAGAGGTTTTTCCTTAGTCAAATTTTCCATAGGGTTTTTTCTTAAGCATTATGGTTAAGGTTCAGTCCAATAACTAAGCCTTGCTTTTTTTCCTTCTCCCATTTTTCCCCCAACAGCAGAATAGTCAGCATGGTGACCAGGTATACATTTGTTATTTCTTTTGTTCGTTTTGTTTTCATGTTGCTTTTTTTTATTTTTTCATGCTTCCTAATTTTGACTGAGACACTTCTCAGGCTTCTTAAAATTAGTATGAAAGATGGATTTCATTTTCAACAGCTGAATGGTTTGTATAAGATGTCAAATAACGGTTTGAAAGGAGCCAGATGCTTATGCTTATTTTATTTTTACCCAGACGAATGTTTCGGTGTAGGTCCGTTCAGTTGTGAGTGATTCTTTTTTGTAACACGAGTGAGAAATTTCCTTGGAAGCTTGAATTTCAAGTCTGTGGCCCTTGTGGGCTTGTTCCATATGAATAGGGTTCATCTTCTAAATAATAATATTAATTTTGTGTACAACCAAGTTTATTGACAATAGGATATTTTATTTCCAAGTTTAGTCCTTATGAAAATAATAAAGTAAGAATGAATGAAGGTCATCTACAAAGGAAAATTAATGTTTTAAGAGAATGACAGACAGCTGTGTAACAATAAGGAAAACCAGGCCAGAGGAAATTTCACAGCAGGCTGGATAAATTTTTCAGCACTGACTACTTGAGTGAGGGTTTGGATGGCAGCCAAGTGGGCATTAGGAGAATGAGAAACGAAGGGTTTGATTAGGTCTTAGTTGTTAGTTCTTAAAATTGTTGTCATACAGAAATATATGTGAACAGTAGAAAGCAAATGCTGTGCTTGGAGGATAGCCAAATTTATCTGTAAGTACAGGTAGTCTAGAAGGAGCTTTGGATGCAAATGTTGCATTTTCAGTTGAGCTGTTCAGATTTTGTTAAGCAGAAGTAAAGCACCTCTTAACCAAAAGAAAATACTGCACATTGTGTTTTGTGTTTGCTGCCTGGCTTATTAACGATGACTGTTTGCAGTCAAAAGTGCTTGTCCATCTGTTTGCGTTAAAGGCTTTTTGCTTTTGTTTTTACAGAAGTGAGGTATGCATTATCTGCAAGAGGGGAAGATAAGGAATTTGTTTACTAGTATATACATTACAATATTAATGATTAGGTTAGGGTATTGTATTCCTCCCAAACAAGCATTCATAGTTACTTTAGTTTCAAATCATGATTTACCAAACTATTTTTTTCTCGACATTAAGCCATTTCTACTAACAAGGTGTGATTGCAGAAAATAAAAACGCACTATGGTCAGTGCCACAGCTATTGCATGATTGTGGCACAGACTATTGTGTTGCACTTCTTTGCATTCACCCCTGTCGGGAAACAGCGTAATGCTAAGAAAAATGTACTGCAAAGGGTTTTCTACAAACGAAACAAATATTTGGGGTCAGTCCTATGAGAATTTTGTTAGGTTGTAACTGAAAAGGTTACATTTTTGTATATACAGATAAAAGCAATCAGAACAATGGCTTGCAGTTATTGATTACAGAATTGCTTTGCAGACTCTGCGCAGGGAAGGTTTTAATTTGGGGCTTTTGTTTAATATAGTCAAGTAATTCAATGTTTAATGTGTTCTTCATATCTCACATGGGTACTGTACTTTCAAAGTGTAGTTTTCAATTATGAAAATGCAACCAGAGTCATTCACAGTGACAAGGGTAGGTAGTGCTGCCTTAACTTTCTGTCATATGGAATTTTTCTCTCCTATTTGATGTTGGTTATGTCACACCTAAGCTCAGATTTGACCTTGGAAAACTCACTGTATATCTGATTAATTTAGATTAAATAAGGGACCAAATCATATAATTATTGTTATTTCCTGTACATTTCCATCAGTTTAGGCAATTTGATCACTATACAAAAGTTTAAAGTTAGTTATGCTGGTGTGGTTACAGCTGTAAAACGCAGCAATGAACTTTAGTTTTTCTCGACCATCAAACGTGATCAACAGATTGTAAATACCTATGATTTTATGTTGTTCCCTCAGTTTTCTTATTCCTTTCCTCTTAGAAAGTGGAACCAATTGAGAGGCAGCCAATCCTAGACTCGAGGAGTCAGCTGTTGGACCAGATCAGAGGTGGAGTCCAGTTGAAGAATGTAAGTATCCAATTCATTTTGTTTCTGGAGCAGTTTCATCCAGGGTTATTTTTGTTCATAGTCAATACCCTAGATAAGACTGATTATACATACTTGGATTAATATTGTATTGACTTTTCACTATTTTATGAAGTCTGGTGAATGTTAGTCATTTCTCTTATCTTGCAGTACTTAATGGAAATCTTCAGTTTATTTCTTGGTTCCTCCAGATTTTCTCTTGTAGGTTTTCCCCTTTGTTGCATCCCTTTGCCCCTGGATAGTTAGCTTCCAAGTTTTCTCTTGAAACGTGCCTCCAACTTTTGTTATTATACGTAAGTTTTCCCTTTTGTAACATTCCTCTGCCCTCACAGGTAAAGGATCATGCCGAGGGTGGAGGTGGTCCAAAGAATGATGCTGTTCCGCTGGAAGGAATGGCCCTGCAGTTGAGTCGTGCCTTGCTAATCCGAGCTCAGGCCATCCAGTCAGAGTCAGACGATTCCGACGAAGAGGAAGAAGATGACGACGAGTGGGATGATGATGATGCATGAAGAAGGGTAGGGTTATAGAAGCCCTGAGTTGTGGTAGAAGGAACAAACTTGCAAGATTAATTGGGCAAGTTTTATTGAGAGTTAACGACTATTTGTCAAGCAATCTCATGGCCCCTATGGTTTCTCAGTTAATTGCAAACTAGTTGCTGGCTTGAGTTAACTGTAATGCAACATTGCTGCATGTGAGAATATATATCTTTTGTTCTTGAATAACTTTAAACTAAAGTTTTCCAGTGCTGACTGCTGGAACATCATATATTTAAAAGGTTTATATATACTGCATTTGATGTCACCCATTTGATCCCATGATGTCAATAAATGACAGAAACTGGAGAGCAGTTGGTGATTGCAGTAAGTCATTGTTTTATGTGTTGTAAGCTTTGTTTGTTTTTTGTTATAGTGGAAATTTTTTTTTTTTTTTGAAATCTTATAAGTATCATGAAATTGTTGATTGCCCTGTAACTCATGCAGAAAGGAGCATATGGTAGATTTTACCCTGAATTGCAAATGTACTGTATTAATTTTTGTGTTTGAGATATTTTGTATTATTCTTGATAAAACAGCAGATAGTATCTATTAACCCAGCAGTTATCCATCTGTTTAATAGTTGTATTAATAGATGATAATGTTTGTTGAAAGAGCAATCTCATGAGAGCTTGGAAAATGAAGTGATCTTTTTTTAGACTAATAGAAGTCACAGGTTGGATTTTAATGGTTAAAAGGCTTTCAATAATAATTTCACTTATTTTGAAAAAGATTTGGAACTAGACTTTGTGCTGGGAGAATTACAGGTTATAATTTTACAGAATCACAGTCCATATTTTTCTTACAGGATAAAAAATTTCATTTGGCACCTAGATGGGTGTTAGATAAACATAAAGTACATATATAAATATCAGGTTAGCAGCCCTTTCCATAACTGGTGAATTTATATTTTAGCAAGGTTATTACAACTACACAGCTCACTATTGCACTGTCTGCTATCAAAGATGGTTGTTATTAACTAGGTAACCAACCCGTTACAAAAATGATACAGAATGTATAATTTTTTGCAGTTTTATTCAGCTTATGTAGAATTGTACTGTGCTTTGGATAAGTAAAGAATGAATTAACTATAAAAAATTGAATCTCATAGAATGAGGCAAGTGCCTATAATCTGTAAGTGGAAGTTTGAACTGCATATGCATGTCTTTGGAGTTTAATATATTTGTCGACCTCAGATGTGCAGTCATGAAAGATTGACAGCCTAGGCCTGCCCAATGAGAGTAAAGTATTATTACTTAGTGGTCTGGTTAAACGATCAAATAATGAGTAGCAACTTTCTAACGTCTCCAGGAAGTTTTGATGACGAAAAGTTCCACTAACAGAATACATACCATAGCATATCCACAAGCGCCCATTCACTTGTCATGTTTGCAGTGACAAACATTGAGAACAGAGTAAATGTTGACTGCATTTGTTAGTAAACCTAATACAGCTGCCAATTTTTAAATGCGTAATTAGTTGCAGTTTTCTCAGCGAATGTAAATACTAATGATCTGACCCAGATCTAAGTTCTCACAGACTCTCTGTACTAGTCCTTTGGCTTTAGGTTTATTATTTATAAAACCGATTCCGAGATTGATATAAGCTTTGACCAAGAAATATGTATAGATCTGCCTTGAGGATTTAACTGCCTTTTCCTCTGTACAGTTTGATAAGCAAACATCTTGTCTCATGTTAGGTTTTCTCGTTGTTTTTACAACTCTATTGCTTATGCAGCATATATACTACTTATATACTGTACTCTATATATATATATGTAAATATGTCTGAAAGGTATTCTAGGTTTATATATCTGCCTTTTAGAAGAGTTTATGTCCTGCCGCTGAAATTTTTCCTAATTGTTTGCCATTTTGTTGGATCCATTTTCTTACATTATTTTGAATAGTTTTCCTTCTCAGTGGATTAAAAAAAATAAACTATTGTTCTTGGGTTTCTACATGACCCCTTTCATGAAATATGTAGCTTTTAATGTTAATTAGAATCTCTGCATTTGAATTTTATCCATTTTATGAGAGGACTTTTAGTCTTTTCACTTTCATAATTTCATTTTATCCATGAGTATAGATTTAGTTGATATTTGTAATAGTAAATCAAGTGTTCCCTCCATTTGTAACCTTGAAAATGTTAATTGGTGGGTAGGAGGATCAGGACTCACTGGAGGTGGAACTGACCACCAGGGGATCATTGACAGCTATGTTATGTTATTGTCTTAGGGGGGTATACTTCATTGTGAGGTGGTTTGTGATATAATGGCTCCTGTTTCTGTGAATTGGTGATATCTTGTAAAACAACTTGAACCCTGGCAGTTCAATGGCTTCCATAGCGTGGCTAGGAAGTCGTCGCTATCTTAGATTAAGCAAGCCTTGTTCTATCACAGGCTCTTGCTGTAGAACAAGAAGTCTTTTTTTTATTTTTGACACCAGTGTGCAGCGTTTTCCTGTTTTGCATTTAGTGATTGTGTGTATAAAACATATAATTTAGTCACTTCACAGATTTTTATTACATAAGTGTTTCACGTAAGATGAAAATATTGGTTATTTAATGTGAAGATATGTGTACTTCGGTTGTGAAGTCATGTTTTGTCTTGAAATTATGTAAAAATTTTTGTTGCACTTTCCTATGTTATATATAAAAAGGAAGAAGAGTAACAGAATAATTGTGTTTTCCATTATGATATTTACAGGTAGTTACCTCTATATTTAAGGGATGTTGATGGACTAGGAGTGACAAGCCATTGCATTATGTAGGTACAGATTTATTCTGATATATTGTACAAGAATTTGGGTGTTGGGAAAAAATTAATTTTTGTTTTCAGTGAGTTAGAATTTGTTTTTAGATCTGCTTCCAGCGAAGTTTTCCTAAAGATGGAGTATAAGTATATTAGAATAAAAGTGTTATTGTACCGGTGCTGCTTTTACTTACCATATCTGGTTAGACCCAAGAGTTCTTTCTATTTTTTAAATACATGAAGCCTAAAGTTTATTCAAAACAATTACCATCTTGCTAAGTTCATATCTATTTTTATCAGGATTCTGGTGTAAAAATAAACAGGATTCTGGTGTAAAAATAAACACATTCTTTTTTTTTAAATATTTTTACCATTACCACAATTTTTTTTTTAGCCTACTAACATGTGATACTAGAATAGCTGAAAATTTACGACATTTTCTTTGTAGTTGAGCTTACCAATGGAAAATCTTCATATTATAAAAAAAAAAGCAAAAACAAAAACAATTACTAGGTTAATATATTAGCTTAGTTCCAAAACATTAAAAAAAGTATATATTCTCAAAGAAACTATGAAATATAATGGTTGAGGTTCGATAAAAACCTCCTATTAAGAACAAATACAAAATATATAAACAAGAGAACAAGACAGAGATGAATAATCACAAAACAAAAAGTACTGGTAGGCATATGCATACAATCAGGCTCTTTACCTACTAAGTTCTTATTTATATTCTACTCCAGCATAAACCTTCATAAAATAAAAATCCACAGCCCCAGATCTTTTAAGGAACTTCACTTTCCCATTTTTCTTGACGACTAAAGTCAATCGCACTAATACACTGGTTACAATATGTAAACTCATACTTGATAAAGAACTTTCCCTGAAAAATATGAGCACTTATGAAACTAACTTATTATACTGTACCTACAGAAATAATATGAACATTTTCACGAACCACTGTACATCTAATGATAAAATAGGAAGAAACAGACGATGCATAAACCAGTATGCAGTGAAGAAAATTATATTGACAATTCTACAACTACAGTTAATAGAAGTCCATTTTGGCTGAAATAAACTTGCCACTGGCTTCAATAGGGAAATGACACTACATACTGTTGCATGATCACATCTACCAAAATCTGTTGAAGACAAAGCTACTTACAATTACAAAAATGTTGACTGAACTACATTTTCCAATGTCGTTATGAAGAAACAACACCAGGATAGTTGTAACATCTAGTCCAGCATCACTGTTCACCATGGACAAAGTAATTTAAAAACTACAAAAACGAATGCCCATTTCAACGAAACTCAACTATCTACAATCTAATACTTCCACAGAATCAGTGAATAAAACATGGGCTACCAGCTGTGTTCTCCTGTAAAGTTTTGATACAGCATACTCCATTTTCAACCACTAGCTAAAGAGTAAACAATGCAAGTATTTAAAAAAAAAAAAGCAATACTTCATTTTTTTAACAGGACAAACATTCGATAACTGTCATATCAAATCTTCTCTACAGTTTGAATACAAATGCAATATTAGTTATTTCAAAATTTCTTAGTGGAGAGGGAACTGCTAACTTACTATTTGCATTCATTTCATTGCATGACATTTTAGAAACTTTTGGTGGAACTCTGACAGCTCATTGCCTGGTCAGACCGGTTCTCTTGCAAGACAGGGGCAAAAACAAACTCTGCAGACAGAGAAAGAGACAAGTATAACATTAATACAATATATGATTCTCAAAATATCAAATATAATCAGACCACTGACTCACAAAATACATATATAAAAGTCAACCTCAGTCACAAAGATCAAAGTCTAGGACTTACCTTTGTATTTGGCAGAGGAGAGAGCCTGAGTAGATGTACTGTTGTGTCTTGAACTGCTGGGCAGATTCATATCCCAGGGAGAAGTAGAAGTGGGCTGAAGCTCCTGATCTTTGACAGGTGCTTGCTGATGATGACCGTACTGCATATGTTGAGTACTGACATTTGAAGGATTAACTTCGTGAGTTTGAAAGCAACTATCAACTCCCTTGCTAAGCTCCACTCCACTTGTGCTTGGCTGAAAATACAACTGATACTCATTTCACAGGAAAAGATCTCATATAAGT
Organism: Macrobrachium nipponense; assembly: GCF_015104395.2. Classification (NCBI taxonomy): domain Eukaryota; kingdom Metazoa; phylum Arthropoda; class Malacostraca; order Decapoda; family Palaemonidae; genus Macrobrachium; species Macrobrachium nipponense. Next base: position 46,427,726 of record NC_061100.1, read on the forward strand.
TACCAAAAGCCTCAGTGTGATTGAATAATGCATACATTATAGATATATATCACCTATTGATTGAATAATGCATACTGTGTAGATATATATCACGTATTGGTTGAATAATGCATACTGTATAGATATATATCACCTATTGATTGAATAATGCATACTGTATAGATATATATCACCTATTAAACAATGGATAATATCGCCAGATGCTTCAGCCGCTAAATGTTTTCTGCCAGGAAAAGTAGTTTAAGTTCCCATGACAATGCTGTAACACAGGTACACAGGTAAGGGTCTAACAGCCTCATTCCAAAATTCAACACTTATAAACTTGCAGCATATCTAATGAGTTTCATACTAGTGATAACCAACTGCAATATTCTTGTTGTTATGTACTAATATGAGTTTTATCCCTTCTCCTTCATCTTGTACTCGTACCACTTAAAATTCTAATTGGATCCAAATCCTCATCTGGCCCTCTCCATCCATGATTTAGTCTGGTTAAGCTTAATTCATCAAACTAAACACACAATTAATAACAATCCTTATGTACTGAAAACTCATACTATACCTGTTTCTGGATGTAAGTCCCCAAGGATGTGGCAGGATGTGAGACTGCCAAATCTAAGTGAGAAAGTCTAAGAGGGGCATCAGTAGCTCTAGACAGCTTAACCTCCATTGGTGGAAATGCTACACCTGATGAGGTCACCACAGGATTGGGAAGTTGAGGATTAAATGTGGCTAGCCCATGAGGTACCTTGTTTGCAATCATTTCGTCTATCACAGAAATCCCAATGCGTTTCCTCATGGGGTCATGACCAAACTGCAAGACAAAACTTGATGTCATAACACCTCACTCAATGCTTTCCCTAAATACTGTGTTATTATATTTACATTACATACCTACTTGGGAATCCACAAGAAAAACAGAAAGTAAAATAAGAAATGATAGTGCAGAGGGTTCAAAATTACATTACAAAGAACCTTCAATGCTGCCCACAGTATGCTACGCAAGACATTAAAAGTGGTGGTCCAATATACAGCATTACAAAGCTAAAAATCCCTAAACTTTTTTAAGTCTGAACAAAAGCATGATGATTTCAGTAATGGACCTGCACTCACTCTCTCTCAATTAACTGAAAGGTCTTGTAAAAAATATACATAAACATGAACACCAAAATGTAAAACAAGTGACCACAACTCACCTTGGGTCTCTGGCAAGACTGATTCTCAATCAATTTTTCATTCAGAATTTCCTTCTCTCCTCGTATTTTCTGGAGTTCCTGCTGTATTCCTGACGTTAAAAGGGTAACAACTACGTATTATAAAGAAGGACACAATGAAGATACTAGGGAGGTTTTTACTGACATCTGTTGTACTACAAAATTCATTTATATTTCAAGTTATGTAGGCACAATGTGTTTATCTCACTTATGTAACTTTATTGATTAACAGCTTACTCTCAAGTTGCCTCCATAAAGCTTGGTTGTGACCTTCAAGAGTCCTAAGCTCCTGTTCGTAATAGCTCTGGGTGATTTTGATGCCTTCCTTGTATCGCTTTGAAACGTTAGCCTGAAACCTATGTTCCTGTTCCATCTGAAAAGATATTTAAGTATTTGGTCACGTTTGTTTGAGTATGACCTTTAGCTTCTCGTACATTCTCTCTGAACTCTACTATGAGTAATGGTCTATGTTTGCGTCATGTTAGACTTAAAATACAGTACTTTTAACTGTGTACTTGCTACAATGAAAAGTGATTATGACAAACACACTCACAAGACGGACAAATGAGGGATAGATGTCAATTTCTCTTGACTGCTAAAAGATGAGATAACCTAAATACATTCACTTATTTCTTTACCTGGTAACTCCAAAAGCTGATGGCTTGGCGACTTATTTCCAGCACATGCTCCGGCGGAAGGCCCATCAGTGCCATCTGAAGAACACATACAATTAATAATTACACTCACAAAATTATTGAAAAACTAATGATTATTTATAAAACATTACAATTGATACAGTATCATTAATTTTTCATCACTACAATATTAATAATAAATAATCAAACTGGCACTATACTACAGACTTTTTGATAATGTCATGTAGTAGTTCACTTTGTGGAAGGTACAAAAAACAATAATTTCCTTTGCTTATGTATTCTGACATTCTATCATGTTTTATTTGTTCATGAATACCATATTCACTTATCAGAAATAAATTTATGCACATATATATCGTTATTCTTATAAGACACTATTCATGTCTCTTCATAGTCTAGATTATGTAAAGGACTAATGTATGGTATGTGCAAAAATACCTTGGTACAGGACACTTCATCAAATATGTTCACTCATAACAAAGGACATAACTTTCTTTAAATTACAGTATTCGCATTCTCTGGAATTGCGGACTCTCACATTCGCGGATTTCTATTGGGAACGTTTCCCCACATTATTCGCGGAAAATTAGCATATTTGCAGTATTTTCCTATGAGAAATATCCACAAATTCCTGTTTTTTTTTTTATCAATTTCATCATAAAATGCACTTTTATTGATAAAACTATCTAAAAAACCAAGTATAAAAATTTTCAGTGGGTTTTTCTTGAGTTTTAACTAACAAAATAGGCTGTTCTCAATGTTTTTATAGGGGTTCCAACTATTTACAGGTTCTAACTATTCACTAGGGGGTCTGGTACGTATCCCCCGCGAATACGGGGGGACCACTGTACTGAGCAAGCTTTGGGTGATTGTGATGCCTATTTGTGGAAAATGGAAAAGTCTCATAAAGGAATCCATATAAATTATAAATAAATGTCTATAAAGGTAAAAACAAAAATTATTTAAAAACTACAATAGAAAGTGTGCTTCTGTGTACCCACACGAACAGCATTCAAGATACAATACTGAGAAACGCTTCATAAAAATGTTATGGTACAGTGAAAGGTTTCAGAATAATGGTTGTATTGTCACCTCCTAAGTTGAGGCAACTGACTGTGATATGTGATATGCAACAGCGCAGATATTCCAGTCAATTACTGTACCTAACGGTTCATTATAAAAAGAATATCTCAATAAGAACAAATAAGCAAGTACATTACACTTACATTTCTAAAATATTCTCGAGGATTTAGAGTCACTCTTACCAAGTTATTCTCTTCTGAGAGGAGGGTTCCACAGGCTTGGCATTCACTTGAAGCCTGAGATAAATGTTGGAAAGATTTTAGAAGCTACATACATACGGTATGATGTTACATATTTTCTATTTGGTATTATGTTTAGAAAAAAAAAATGTGAATTTTCTCTCAGAGCAGAACTTATAATTGACACCTTTAATGTTCAGGGGAGCTTGATAATATCTATTGCAAAAGCTTCCAAGTATAGCTTAACAAGGGTCTTTTCTAATATCTAACTTAATTATGAACATTCTTAGCTCTGCAACTTAGGCTACAATAAAAAAAAAGTTCCTCTATCAAGTAAAAACTACACTGTTCGCATGTAATGCTACTAATCATATTATTGCACTTCTTTTCAAAATTGTGTCACTGATTGTGCAACAAGAGATTCATTAATTTTATAGTTATTAAAGCAGCAAACATTACTCACTGAAAAATCATAAAATGATGGATGAGATGAAGGGTGATGTAAGAAAAAAAGAAAAATTTCTGCCCATTTATGGGGTAAAAGCAGTGCAGAAACCAAGAAATTTTTAGTAATGAAAGGTACACACAGACTAAAATGTTTGTTCTAATCACTAGATAGTCTAGAGGTCTAAACAAGGGCTCTTTTTACTTTTTAAAACTTTACTGCACTAATAGGGCACCTTAGGGAAAGGGCTAGGCTGGCATATGCTACACAAATCACCGCAAATACCTTAATGAGCAGACTTCCGTGGTCATTGCAGAAGACATGAAAACAATTTGTGACCCAGGCTATACTTTCCAAAGCTCGACGGCATCCTCTGTAGTTGCAAGTCAATGTCAATCTTCCTTCCTCCATATCTAGAAGTGTTCGTGAACTGTCGGTGATAAGATTAGTGAAAATAGTAGGATAAAGTGTCTACTAGGTTAGTTTATCAAGTGAAATATGTTATTGTCATGATACAATAAAGTTTTATGCATACTTACCTGGCAGATATATACTTAGCTATAGACTCCGTCGTCCCAGATAGAAATTCGAATTTCGCGGCACACACTACAGGTAGGTCAGGTGATCTACCGCCCCGCCGCTGGTGGCGGGAATAGGAATCATTCCCGTTTTCTAAGACAGATTTTCTCTTCCACCTGTCTCCTGAGGGGAGGTCGGGTGGGCCATACACCGTATATATCTGCCAGGTAAGTATGCATAAAACTTTATTGTATCGTGACAATAACATTTTTATGCATTCAACTTACCAGTCAGATATATACTTAGCTGATTGGCACCTTTGGCGGAGGGTAAGAGACAGCTAATTTACTGAAATAGACAGGAAACAACATATGTTGTAGGTAATAAAATTAAAAAACCTTGATTCCTACCTGTGTTAGCGAAAGACTTCATGGCTACTGCCTAGGAGCCCGTATCGCTTCAAGAGCCTCAGCGAGGTAGGGACCTCATGCTAAGAGTTCTTGATGGTCTGTTACAGGGGTCTTACCCACTTACGCTTCAGAACCTTAGGATCTTTGTCTATGGGGTCCTATCCACTTACATGACAAAACACCTTGCCTATTGGCATGATCATAGAGCACGACACTAATCCCGATCACCTGATCCTAATTGGGGTTAGTACTAAGATTGAAAGGAGTCATCCCCGAACATCCTTTCAAGCAACCCACAACTCAACAACAATATTAAAAATAATTATTAAAAACATAAAAACAAAATTAAGGATCAGTGTCTGCTCCATTTCCCAGCATAGTATCCGCTGATACATACGGTCCAAGAGAAAAACATTTTTCGTATGTTACTCTAACATCCTTTAAATAGTGGGATGCAAATACTTAATTGCACCTCCAATAAGTTGCTGCTACAATGTTTCTCATGGACATATTCTTAGTGAAAGAAAGGGAAGTTGCCACAGCCCGGAGTTCGTGAGCTTTTACTCTCAGCAGCTTTAAAGAGTTCTCTTGGCAATTCCTGTGAGCTTCGGTAATCACATTTCTGACAAAGAACGCCAGTGCGTTCTTTGACATAGGTCTTTTGGGGTTTCTTACCGAACACCAAAGACTTTGTCGACATCCCTGAAGCTGTGTCTTCTTTTTTAAATAGAATTTTAAGGTCCTGACTGGGCAAAGGGACCAATCCAACTCTCTACCTACCAGAGACGAGAGTCCCTTGACTTCAAAACTTCTAGGCCAAGGTTTAGAAGGGTTTTCATTCTTTGCTAGGAATAGATCCTGGAAAGAAATAACCGCCGAGTCTTTTTTAAATCCCACCCGAGAGTCCAAAGCATGCAATTCACTGATCCTCTTAGCAGTTGCGAGAGCCAACAGGAATATGCATTTACTAGTAAGATCTCTGAATGAGATTTTATCTGGAGGTTCGAACCTGTCCGAAATCAAGAATTTTAGGACTACGTCAAGGTTCCAACTCGGGGGAATAGAAGATCTCAATTTCGTAGTCTCGAAATTGAGATCTTCTAAAATAATAAGGATCTTCATGATGAGATCATGAAGATCCTTATTATTTTCCAGATTCAGCCCTCTGTTTCTAAAAACAGCTGAGAGCATGCTCTTATATCCCTTGATAGTGGATACGGCCAATTTCGACTCTTCTCTTAAGAAGAGGAGAAAATCCGCGATTTCGGTCACAGAGGTATTGGAAGAGGACAGCTTCTTCGACCTACACCATCTACGGAAAACTTCCCACTTCGATTGGTAGACCCGCAAGGTAGAGGCTCTGCGGGCTCTAGCAATTGCAGTTGCAACTTTCTTTGAAAAGCCTCTCGCTCTGACCAGTCTTTCGATAGTCGAAAGGCAGTCAGGGAGAGATTTTGGATGTTTTTGTGGAACCTCTCGAAGTGGGGTTGTCTGAGCAGATCTGTCCTGTTTGGTAGAGATCTGGGGAAGTCCACTGTCCATTCCAGTACCTCTGTGAACCAGTTTCGGGAAGGCCAGAAGGGAGCAATTAGAATTAGTCTCGTTCCCTCCGATGCCACAAATTTTCTTAGTACTTCCCCCAGCAATTTGAATGGGGGAAAGGCGTAGGCGTCTATGCCTGACCAATCCATGAGGAAAGCATCGATCGCCGTGGCTCTGGGATCTTCTTCTAGCGAGCAGAAGTTGTCTATCTTCCTGGAGAGGAACGTGGCAAACAGGTCGATCTGGGGTCTTCCCCAGAGGGACCACATTTGTCTGCAGACTTCTGAGTGGAGCATCCACTCTGTTGGGAGTACCTGGTTCTTTCTGCTCAACCTGTCTGCCCTTAGGTTTTTTACCCCTTGAACAAATCTTGTCCACAGAATTATGCCCCGTTCCTCTGTCCAGGTTAATAGATCTCTCGCTATTTCGTTCAGTGAGAAAGAGTGAGTGCCCCCTTGATTCCGGATGTAAGCCAGAGCTGTGGTATTGTCGGAATTGACTTGAACTACCACTCCTCTGACTTCCGCTTCGAAGTATTCCAGGGCTAGATGAATCGCCAGGAGTTCCTTCGCATTGATGTGCAGTGTAGCCTGTTATTTGGTCCAGGTACCCGCCACTTCCTTTGGACCCAGTGTTGCTCCCCAACCTGTTTCCGAGGCATCAGAAAACAACACTCGGTGAGGGTTCCGAATCAAGAGGGACACCCCTTCGTTCTTTGTTAATGGGGTTAACCACCACTTCAGGTCGGATTTTATCCCCTGTTGAATGGGAAAACAGTCTGACAAGTCTCCTGTCTTTTGACTCCACATTTGTTTGAGATAAAACTGCAGAGGTCTGAGATTTAATCTCCCTAGGGAAATGAACTGCTCCAACGAGGAAAGGGTGCCCAGCAGACTGAGCCATTCCCTCGCCGAGGTCCGTTCTTTTCCTAAGAAGTTCGAGATTTTTTCTAAACCTCGAGCAATTCTCTCTTGTGATGGAAATGCCCGAAAACCCCGAGAATCCATCTGTATCCCCAGATAGACTATGTTCTGTCTGGGGATCAATTGTGATTTCTCGAGGTTCACGAGTAGTCCCAGAGATTTTGTCAAATCCAAAGTCTTCTCTAAGTCCTTCAAGCACTGAAGTTCCGATTTTGCTCTTATTAGCCAATCGTCTAGATAAAGGGATAGTATATTTATCCCTTCTAGATGTAGCCATCTCGCAACATTCGTCATTAGCCTCGTGAAAACTTGAGGGGCCGTAGACAGGCCGAAGCATAGGGCTCTGAATTGGAATACTTTTCCCTGCATCATGAATCGGAGATATTTCTTCGATGATGGATGCAGGGGGACATGAAAGTAAGCATCCTGTAGATCTAAGGAGACCATCCAATCTCCTGGACGAAGAGCCGCAAGAACCGATTTCGATGTTTCCATAGAGAACTTTGTGTTCTCTACAAATCGGTTCAATGCGCTCACATCCAGGACCGGTCTCCACCCTCCCGAGGATTTCGGAACCAGAAAAAGACAGTTGTAGAATCCTCGGGAATGCGGATCCCGAACCAATTCGATGGCCTCCTTTTGCAACATCTGTTCTACCAGTTGCAATAATGCTTCTTTCTTGGCAGGGTCCCTGTATTGGGCTGACAGTTCCCTCGGGTTCGTTGTCAAGGGAGGCCTGTCTCGAAAGGGGATCATATATCCCTTCGTTACCACTGAAAGGGACCATCTTTCTGCCTCTCTCAGAGTCCATTCTTCGGAAAATTTCCGAAGTCTGGCTCCTACCGGTGCTTGAAGGACAGGTGTCTCATTTAGTTTACTTGATAGGTCTGAATGAAGACCTACCTCTCTACTGTATTCCTCTCTTCTTAAAGGAGGGTCTGGAAGAGGAGCTCCCTCGAAAGGGCTGTTGAGGAGTACGATTCTCTCTCTTAACAGGAACCGAAGTCCTTGATTTCTTTGCAGATTGGGCCAAGAGATCTTGCGTGGCCTTTTCTGTCAAAGAATGAGAAATGTCCTTCACTAGTTGTGCAGGAAACAATTGGTCCGAAAGAGGAGCATAAAGAAGAGATGACCTCTGAATATGAGTAACTGCTTTCGTCAGAAAGGAACTAAATAAGACTCTCTTCTTCAGAATTCCAGTTCCAAAAAGCAAGGCCACCTCTCCTGATCCATCTTGAACCGCTTTGTCCATGCAGGACAGTACACTATAAAGGACTTCTGGGCTAAGAGATTCATTCTCTTGAGTCTTCTTGGCCAACACCCCAAGGGACCAGTCTAAGAAGTTAAAAACTTCTAAGGCATTAAACAATCCCTTGAGGAGATGGTCCATCTCAGAAGTCCCCCATGTGATCTTTGCCGATGACAAGGCTTGTCTCCTTGACGAATCCACCAGATTCGAAAAATCTGCTTCGGCAGTGGTAGGGAGAGCTAGACCCAGTGATTCGCCCGTCTCGTACCAGATTCCCTTCTTTCCTGATAGCTTGGAAGGAGGGCAGGCAAAGACTGTCTTCCCCGCCTTCTCCTTGGATTTAAACCAATTTCCTACGAATCGGAGAGCCTTATTCATGGAAATGGTTGGCTTCATTTTAATGAAAGATGATGGCTTCGAGACCTTAGTACTTGTAAATAAAGACCTCGGAGAAGGAGGAGCAGTAGGGCTTAAAGAGTCCCCAAACTCTTTTAGTAAGAGGGCTGCCAGCGTCTTGTAATCTGACAAGCCTGGAGCCGAGTGGTCTTCCGAGTCCGAAACTTCTTCCAAATCCAACTCCATTTCCGAAGAGGATTGTTTATTTTCAATAGGAGACAGGTCTCTTGCAACATCTGCCCCACTCTCACAAGAACGACGGCCGCCTGTGCGGCAACTTGCGTCCCTACGAGAGATAGGTTGATCCTGCAACACGACCTTATCCTTCTCCTGGCAAGAGCGACGGCCGCCTGTGCGGCACCTTTCTCTCCTGTCAGAGGAAGGATGTCCTCTCCTATCGCTTTCCACGGAACCACCCATATCCTGACAAGGGCTACGGCCGCCTATGCGGCACCTAGATTCCCTGTCAGGTAAAGGTTTATCCTTCCGAAAGCTAGACAAAACCTCCTGGCTTAATTGTCTTTTGGAAGAAGTCCGTATCTTCTGGCGCCTGGATGGCGCTTGTGGCTCATTGCTCTTGGTTGGCGCTTGTGGCTCATTGCGCCAGGTTGGCGCTCGTGGCTCCTTGCGCCAGGCTGGCGCTTCTGGTGCATTTCGGCAGGGTGGCGCTTCTGGCGCTTCTGACTCATATGGAGCTTCTAGCGCATCTGGCGCATTGCGCCAGGTTGGCGCTTTTGGCGCATTCTTCACACTCATCCGAGTCGAATCCGCAACTTTTACGTTCGTTTCTTCTTTCCTTCCCTTCATTCTCTTTATCGGAAGGAAAGAGTCCTTTCTTCTGGGAGTCTCCTTCGTAAAAACTCCTACTAAAGCAGAGAGCTGCTCCTGTACATTCAGTAGAATTTTCGCAGCAACATTCTCTTTCTCCTTTCCCGATTCAGGTGAAGGAGGTCTAGAATAGGAAGGGGACTCCGATTTACGTTTAGGAATTAATTTGCTTCTCTTCCTTTCACATGGAGATCCATCGGAGAAAAGCTCAGGGCTTGAATTCAACGTTGGAGCCTTCCAACTCCTTTTTAAGGGGCGTGACAGTTCATTAGAGCTCCAGCCCCTTACATTAGGTGAAGAATCTGAAGACGAAAAACACTGTTTTAGGATGCTTTTTCGGTAGCGATCCTTGGCAGTTCGGGTCGTCACAGAATCTGCCGAGGGCACTCTGATCGGTGGGGATTCTCCATAACCTCCGTAAGGCTTTTGACATTCCTTCTCCTCTGGGCCTGTGAGCTTGGAAGAGGTCTAGGCCTGGGAGCGAGATGAAGCCGATCAGACGCACCCTTCACTGCACTAGGGACACTTAAATCACTATCACTGTGCTTACCTTGTAACGTCAGCATTTTACGTTCCATCCTTTGCAGTGCAGCTTTAAGATCTGCAATTTCCATTGCTGGATTTGCAGTCTTAGTACAAGAGGAAGAAGATACAGGTTTAGGGTTAGGTGTTAATTTAATAGACTCGTTAGAACGAGACCTACTTACGCTTCTTGAGGAAGCCTTCCTAGCCCTATCCATATCCAATTTCCTTGAATAGGAATTTAAATTCTTCCATTCTTCCTCATTCAAACCTACACATTCATCACAGGTGTTAGATATTGAGCATTCATTCATTCTACACCCCTTACAAACTGTGTGAGGATCTACCGAAGCTTTCGGTAGCCTCACCATGCATCCCTCATTTACACACTGTCTTCTAACCGTAAAGCTAGAATCCGACATGAGAAAAATCCAAAAACCAAGTCCAAATAACAGTCCACGAAAGAGTATGCCAAACCAAAGATCCAATACGTCACCAAATTAACCGGCTTAAGAAGATCAATAGTGATGAAAAAACACGAAAATCAAATCAGGAGTAACAACAACAATGTTGCTGTCACGGCCGATAGAGAAAATCTGTCTTAGAAAACAGGAATGATTCCTATTCCCGCCACCAGCGGTGGGGCGGTAGATCACCTGACCTACCTGTAAAGTGTGCCGCGAAATTCGAATTTCTATCGGGGACGACGGAGTCTATAGCTAAGTATATATCTGACAGGTAAGTTGAATGCATAAAAACTGTAAACCAGATCAAGATGGCAGCAAGTTCCAACTGTGAAAAAAAATGGTGAAATTTAGCGTGTTTAGCAGATTCCCAATACGATGAGGTAGCAGGAAGGGAGCGGGCATTTCTCATCTATGAGATCAACAACAGCCCTAACAAAAAAGATACAAAAGCATTCATAGACATATTAGAAGGGTATGATCCTTCAAACTGGAACAAATCAACAGAAAACATCTTGAAAATAATTGAAGAAGTTCCAAATAAAATCCAAGTGGTCAAGAGACTCATAAAGAAAATTTACATCAATCAACATATTCCGACAAAGAAAATGAATAAGGTGAACATTGTGAATATCCTAATTGATGCAATAGGAAAAAGAATGCCAAAAGCATGCAAACTGTGTAAGGTGTGGTATAGCATAGTTAATCCACAAAACCTGATCAGAAAATGTTCTGCATGCAACATTCCAACGCATCCTCAATGTGCTGAAGTAATGCAAGATATGAGTAAGGATACCAGAATATTTTGCTCAACATGTCTATCAGGGATAGACAATGTTATTAAATCAAGACTTAATGTACAAATAGTTGAGGATAAAGAAGAAGAGGAAGAGGAAGAAGAAGAAGAGGAAAACGGAAGAGAAGTAAACAAAACTGAAATGACAGAAAAAATAAGGAAAACAAAGAACAAGATAAAAGTATGGATGCAGAGATACTCATTGATACTACATACGAGGCAATCAAGCATACATACGAAGAAATAAATTACAACATAACAACACAAAAGAAAATCCCGAAGAGGCTCTACCCTGATCTGCACACTGATGGGAGAGAGGAAAAAATAGACAAGAAAGACAAAGTCTGCAACCTTTTGAAAAGAGGGAATTGCAGATTCGGAGAAAGATGTTACTACAAACATCACAAGGTATGTCACAACTATGAAATCTATGGTAAATGTGCATACCTAGATGGCTATGAGGATGATTGCAGAGATCTACATCCAAAAATATGCAAAAACCTAAAAGAAAGAAAAGGATGTAAGTTCAACAAAAAATGTAAATATATGCACACTGTAGCCATGAATCAAAATCAATTAAATAATCAATCAAATAATAAAATCCAAAATAAGAAAGAAACAAATAAAGAGAGGAACAAAGAATATGAGGTGAAGGAAAAAAGCAAGCCATCACCGTGATATGGTGTGTCAGCAAAAATTTCCAAGCATCAGCTCCAAGATACAGCTCAAGAGATAAATACTGTATTTACGATGCAAGAGGATATTGCAGATACGGAGAAAATTGCAGATTTAGACACAAAATGAATAATTATGATGAAGGAAGATCAAATATTATGGAAAAGTTGGATTTTTTAATGTCAGAATTTCTGGAAATGAAGAAAAGAACAAAATACCTGAACAGGAAAGAGACGTGGGAAAATCCTTATTATTACCAATATCAAATGAAGGAGAAAACACGCAAACCATCATAGTGATGAATGCGCAGGGTTTAGTTACGAGTAACTCAAAAAGAAAAATAGAGTACTTAGAAGAACTAACCCAAATTGAAAAGAAAATAGATATTATGAATATAAGTGAAACCTGGTATTCCCAAGAGACTGGGAATGACGATCAAATAAAAGGGTTCCAAACTTATAGATCAGATAGAAAAAATAGGAATCAAGGGGGAACCACGATATACGGGAAAGACAAAAAACAAGGAAAAATATGAGAAATATAGTAACTCAGAATGTGAACTAATAGTGGTGAGAAATATAGTAACTCAGAATGTGAACTAATAGTGGTAGAATTTGAATCTGAAAAATTAATGAACATAGTAATATATAGACCCCCTAATACTAAAGTGTTTGACATAATAATAGAAAAATTGGATGATATATGTAGAAATCACAAGGACTGGACTATTCTCCTATCCAGAGACTTTAACTTTCCTTTCGTAGACTGGAAAGAACGAAAAAGGAGATTGTGGTTACATTTATACATATAAAAAAGAGAGTAATAGTAGTGCAGAAGATAAGAAGCAATTTGAAAAGCTATTAGATATGCTACTAGAATACAACATTCAACAAATAAATCACCTGCCAACAAGAAAGGAAAATACTTTAGACCTAGTAATTGTGAACGAGGTGAATTATGTTAAAGAAATAATAGTTTATAATGCAAGTATTTCAGACCATAATGTCATAGAATTAACAGTCCATTCCAAAGCAAGTGAAAACAGAGATAAGCAAGAAATGAAAAAGTGGGAAGGATATGGAAAATACAACTTCTACAGTAAAAATATAAAATGGTCAGAAATAATTGAAGAATTAAACAAAGATTGGGATAACATTTTCGTAAGTGATGACACAAAGGTAAATACAGAGATATTATATAAAATATTAGAGAAAATAGTGGATAAATATATACCGAAGAAGAAAAGTAAACATCAGTCATGCATACCAAGAGACAGAAGGATCTTGTTGCAGAAAATCAGAAAGTGGAAAAAAAGTCTTGCAAAAGAAAAAAATGCATGGAAAGTGATAGAACTAAAAAGTAATATAGAAAATGCAGAACAAAAGATTATACAATCAAAAGAAAATGAAAAATGGGACTTGGAAGAAAAAACCCTAGTAAATATCAAGCAAAACCCCAAACTATTATACTCGTATGTGAAAAAGATGAATAAAAGAAAAATAGAAATAGGCCCTCTTAGAATTGAAGGGAGATTAACGAATGAAAAAAAGGAAATATGCAACATATTGGCAGAACGATATAAGAGAGAATTAACCCCTAGAATTGATAATGAATATAATGATATAAAAGTAAGGGATGAAAATAGTGAATATTTAACAGACAGATATTAATGAAGCTGATATTGTGCAGGCTATTAATGAAATTAAAAATGGAGCTGCAGCCGGGCCTGATGGTGTCCCTGCTATTTTGTTAAAGAAAGTAGTTCATTCTATCACAAAGCCACTTGCAATATTATTAAGACAAAGTGTAGATACAGGCAAGATTTATGATGAGCACAAATTAGCATATATTACCCCTACTTTCAAAAGTGGATCAAGACTAGAGGCAAGTAAATATATAGACCTGTGAGTCTAACATCACATATTATGAAAGGGTAATGAAGAAAAATATTATGAAACATTTAATAAAAAATAATTTGTTTAATATAGGACAACATAGTTTCGTACACGGAAAAAGTACACAAATCCAACTGTTAGTCCACCATGAGAACATATACAAAAATATGAAAAGCGGAAATGAAACAGATGTGGTTTACCTAGAATTTGCAAAAGCTTTTGACATGGTAGATCATAATATATTAGCGAAGAAAATTAGAAAACATAATATAGTGGATAAAGTAGGAAGATGGTTAAAATGATATTGTTATTGTACAATAAAGTTTCATACATACTTACCTGGCAGATATATACTTAGCTATAGACTCCGTCGTCCCCGATAGAAATTTGAATTTCGCGGCACAGGCTACAGGTAGGTAGGTCAGGTGATCTACCGTCCCGCCGCTGGGTGGCAGGAATTGGAACCATTACCTTCTAGAACCAGATTTTCTCTTCCACCTGTCTCCTGAGGGGAGGCTGGGTGGGCCATTCAATCGTATATATCTGCCAGGAAGTATGTATGAAACTTTATTGTACAATAACTATCATTTTCATACATTCAACTTCCCTGTCAGATATATACTTGGCTGATTGGCACCTTTGGCAGAGGGTAAGAGACAGCTAATTACTGATTAGACAGGTAAACAACATACGTTGTAGGTAATAAATAAATAAAACCTTGGTTCCTATGTGTTTAGACGAAGGGTCGACTTCCTAGCTATTGCTAGTAGTCTGCTTCGTCTCAAGAGCCTCAGCGAGGATGTGACCTATGGCTAAGAGTTCTCGTAGATCTGTCAATGGGGTCTTATCCACTTACTCGACAGAATCTAATGGTCATTTGTCAATGGGGTCTTATCCACTTACATGACAATACACCTATGCCTAGGGGCATAATTAAGGAGCACAAGATCCTAACACGAGGGTTTGTGCTTAGTTTGAAAAGAGCTATCCCCAAACTCCTTTCAAACAAACCAAAGAAAAAACACTATGTTAACATAAAAATTAACTCACTTAGTTAAGGATCAGTGTCGGCTCCCTATCCCAGCAACGTATCCGTAGACACGTAAAACCAAGAGAGAAGGATCTCTCGTAGGTCAACTTGACCTCCTTCGTGCAAAGGGAAGTCAACAAAGAGTTGCATCTCCCGTAAGTTACAGCTAATATGTCCTTCACAACATATTGTTACATAACGAACAAGAATTCATAAAAGCTCGCACTTCAAGCGCTTTTAATTCTCAGCTGTTTTAAGGAATCATCAAGTTATTCATGAAGTGCTTTAGCGATCACACCTATTTCAAAGAAGACCAGGGCTTCCTTTGAAATGGATCTTTTCTGGATGAAGCGTAGAGCCTGGCTTGCGCCTGGGTGGCGCCTCGCGCCTGCCTGACACTTGGTTGGCGCCTAGTTCCTGGAAGGCGCTTTTCGCCTGACTCATGGCTGGCGCCTCGCGCCTGGAAGTAGCTTCGCGCCTGGCTCCAGGCTGGCACTATTTGGCACCTGGCTGACTCCTCTCCACTTGCTGGAGCTTCGAGCTTAGTAGAGTCTCGAGGATGTCTGGCGATGCCCACATCGGACACTCTTATCTGTCCGATTTGTTCGCCTCTAGTGCATCTGCGTTAGGTTGGAGGCCCCCTCTTTCTCTTCATCAGACAATGACAGTGTTCCTTGAAACTGTCTGCCTCTGGCATTTTTTACGCCTGTTTTTTTGCATTTGGCGCCTGGTTGGCGCTACATTGTCCGAAAGTCCTGAATCTCCACAATGGTTTATCAGGAGATTGGAGAAGGGTGGAAGAAATTCTTCCACTTTGAGCTTCTGGCCTCTCCGGCAAGGGGAGGTGATTGTAGTAAACTACATCCATTAGACGATAGGGCATCTAACAGTACGAGAGATAAGAGTCTTCCTCTGAGGAGGATCCTTCTTGAATCCTTCCGTTGCTAACGAGATCTCTTCTTACTTGCTGATGAAGTTCCTCATTGCAGAATCTTCCCTATCCTTGTCCGAAGGAAGGGAAGGGGCTTGGAAGTCGATGGAGACTCCGAGCTGAAATTGGGAGGATTCCTGATTTCTAGCTCTTCATTGTATCTCTGAATACCTTCTGGGAAGCATTTCGAGCCCTCGTCGCATCCCAAAGACTTTGTAGGCAAAACGTTTAAACCATCTCTTCTTATGCAGGTGAAAACGTAAGTACCCTGCCTGGGCAACGAAACTTCTATCTGAAATTGTTGAGTCAGGAATAGAGGGTTTTAGTTCTTTTGCCAGACATACTATGCTGGCAAGAACCCATTGCCGAGTCTCCATTGAATCTGATGCGAGATTCCAATGCACAAAATATTCACTTGTCTTCTTGGTAGTTAAGGGCCAAGAGAAAACAAAGAATTCCCTCATAAAATTTCTCAAAGAAGTTTGATGAGGAGCAGTTCCATCTTGTCGGAACACGGAATCTGAGGCCACAAAAGATCCCATTCAAAGTACATGATATCCTACTCTTGTCGTATTGAGGTATCGTATAAGATCCCCGAAGATCTTAATCCTCTGCTATCTCTAATTCTCCTTGTACAGACAGAGTATAGCCTTTTACTGCGCTCTTTGATAGCAGATATATACAAAGGTGATTCTTCCCTCTGAAAAGGAAGAAAAAACCTATATGTGGTTCACAGAGGTATCGGAAGAGGACAGTTTCCTCTTCCATCAAACACGATCTGCAGCAATTCTATGTCCTGGCCACGACTATTGTCATTCACCTTGAAAAATCCTCTCATTCATGTCCACTTCTGGTCAGTCTGCACGCAGACTGACTCAGAGTGGAGAGGTTGTTAAGGTCCATTTATAATAGATGCTGATAGAATATTCAGACTGTCTTGGAAAAGACTTCCAAAACATGCTGTGAGAAGAACGTGACCTCTGTGAATCCAACCTCTCTAAGGCCAAAATGAGGCATAAAGTATTATCCTCTCTTTCTTTGACGCCCTTTATCTTAAATTCTGTAAAGAATTTATATTTAGGGAAAAAAAAACTAAAGTTTATTTCCCCTTTCTATAAAATAAAGATGGCGAGGAAAAGGAAGCAGTCTACAGGAAGCCTGTTCGTCTTCTACCTTGCTAAGAGATCTATGAAGAAGACTTTTCGCAGGTTCTCACAACTCTTTGCAATAAATGTTAGACATACGTTAACAGTTATTATCGTCGATCGAGAAGGTTCTCACGGACATCCAAAATCTTGCATTGAACCTCTTTTTCCAAATAGGTTCTCTTTGTTAACGCGAACAGGAGCGAAAAAAGAGATTCTCGATGCTCTTTGCGATATGAGAGAGTCGTGGAATTGGCCTAAGTGATTAAATGGGTAACGAAATCAGGAACGAATCTTGCCGTTACCGAGCGTGCTGTCTGAGAGGCTACTGGACTCTTAGGTTAATAACTCGCTAAAACGAGAAAATATCTTGGATGGTGCTTGGCACATTGCGCCAGGCTGGCGCTTCTGGCCCTTTGCGCCAGGCTGACGCTTTCTTCTAATTCTCTTTATGTTATGTGCCAGAACATCTGTGCCTTTATGGTACCCGACATCCTTACACATGTTAATTCCATTCTTAGTAGGAAAAAACTCTTATATACGTAGTATAGTCCATTCAGGGAAACCATTTCTGCCATGAAGAGAATGTTTCCCATCCCACTCATCCATCTTCTCTTGAGCAATATCCGATTCTGAAAAGGTTGTGTGCGTTTCTCGAAAGACTTGACCATACCGTAGTCTTAAAGTGAATTCTCTACTACATCCCTCTTCTCACTAAGCATGTATTCTAATAAGCCATGCTTTCATAAGCATGAGAGCATTATATAATATAATGTTCTGCTGCGTTAGAATCCTTTAATAATGTTACCTACGGTAAACAGCATTGAAAGGTTATAATATGTTTCGTATTGAAAGCTTCATAGCAAAAGGCAGACAATATTTTATTTATGTTAGCTTAACTATCCCCTCCATTCGAGACTAAGTCCATGATTGTAGGGGGAATATACGGTTAACCATTCGATCCCGTTGGAGAGAGAGATGTAACCGACTGCTCATGACCGAGAACTGGATGGTACTGTATTGGCCTTACAATGACAGCCCGGCCGTCTCGTTCGCTGCCTGGCTGCATTCATCCTGAGTTGCCAGTTACTTCATTCAATGAAGGAATATAATAAAATTATTCTCGAGCCTAGGAAGCTCTCAATAATGCAAATTTAAGCCAAACAACCTTTGTTAAATACTGAAGCTGAGTAGGTATTGTCGTAACAAACCTTTTAAGCGAAGTCCTTACCAGGAAAATCCTGTAAGGATATAGATAATTCCGTAGTGAACCACAAAGGCAACTATGGTATGCGTATATGACTTGTCATTCAGTAGTCGTATACACCAAGTCTTCTTACTACATTCTTTCCTCTCCGATGCAGAGAGAGAATGGAAATCTTGCCCTCTTCGTTCTTTTCGTCAATAAACACGAATTAGTATTAGTCGAAAGAGATCGCAATGAAAACCCTAGGATCGAAGAGATCCCTCAAATTTTTATTTCTCTTGGATATAAGGCCGTACTCTACGCCTCTATTATCTGGAAGAGCCTCTAATCAATGAATGAGAGCTCGTACGAATCTTGTTCAATTTGCAAACGATTGCCACTCTTTCTGTAAATGGTTGGTTGCATTATTTTAGAAGGGGGAAGATTTTAATATCGTCTTATTAGTAATGAACTAATTTTTTCAATAAAAAAAAAAAAGGTCGCTAAGGTCTTATAAACTGAGTGACCTGCTCCCTTATTGGCTTCCAATTCTGATCTATCTTCCATTTCCTGTCCATCAAGTTGGGAGAAGAATGAGCAACCGGAGGAGAGCGCCTCCTTTCGTAAGGTGAAGAGCTTTTAGCAGTACCGATTCTAACCTGACAAGGGCTACGGCCGCCTGTGCGACATCTTGAGTCCCCGCCAGAAAAAAAGCTGATCTTGCTCTTGCCTTTACTTGCATTAAGATTATCCTGGGAAGGGCGACGGCCGCCTGTGCAACAACTCCCGTCCTTATCAGGAGAAGGCCTCGAATGTCTTTCACCTTTCGCAGAATCATGCTCTAACTCCATATCTGATGAAGATCCTGGTTTATAGCTTCAGGCGCTTTGCGCCTCAGTTCAGGCGCTTTGCGCCTCAGTTCAGGCGCTTCAGGGAGCTTGCGCCTCGTTTCAGGCGCCTCAGGCTCTTTGCGTCTCGTTTCAGGCGCTTCAGGCGCTTTGTGCCTCAGTTCAGTCGCTTCAGGCGCCTCTTTAGAATCCTCTCGCCTTGTCGGCGATTTGCGCCTGGCCGCCTCGTCCGAGCTGTCAAAGACTTCTATTGGACGGGATTTTTTAACGGGAAGGAAGCGACTCTTTTCACCTGGGAGGATCCTTCTTCAAAACTTCTATTAACGAAGATATCTACTGTTGCCTTTCTCCTAGGATCTTCGTAGCGTCGTCTTCTTTCTCCATATCTGATCTAGGGGAAGGAGGATTTAATGAATAAATGTCTTTCTTCTTCTTCTCAGGTGGATAGTCTTCCGGAAAACTTTCCGGGCTAGAATCCCAAGCTGGCGATTTCCACGATCTTTTAGAAGGTCTCGACAGCTTGTCAGAACTCCACCCTATTTTCCTTTCAATGAAGACTCGGATGACGAAAAAAAAAAAACTGTTTTAGGATGCCTTTCCAACGGCTATCCTTGGCAGTCTGGGACGCTACTACAGATCCTGCCTAGGGGACGCCCGACCGGTGGGGATTCTCTGAAACCTCCTTAAGGCTTTCGACATTCCTTCTCCTCTGGGCTTGTGAGCTTGGAAGAGGTCTAGGCCTGAGAGCGAGACAGAGCTGATCGGAACGCACCCTCCACTATTTTAGGACGCCTTTCCAATGGCGAACTTGGCAGTCTGGGACGTTCTACAGAGTCTGCCGAGGGGACGCCTGATCGGTGGGGATTCTCTGAAACCTCCGTGCGGCTTTCGACATTCCTTCTCCTCTGGGCTTGTGAGTTTGGAAGAGGTCTAGACCTGGGAGCGAGACAGAGCCGATCAGACGCACCCTCCACTTCAATGGGGAACGCTATATTCACTTCTTACCTTTTAAGAGCTCGCATTTTGAGCTACATCCATTATCTTCAAATTTGCATGTATAAATTTGTAGTTTCTGTGGAGTAAGAAGGTGATGAGGATGCAACAACTACTAGTACTGCTAATACTCTAACTGCTTGTTAGCACAAACGCTATTAAAGCTTCTAAAGTAAGCGTATCTAGTTATATGCTTTCCTGACTTCCTAAAGTAGGAAATTAGAGTTTAATATTTCCTCAATAAAGTTGTAACCTTTATTACATGTAATAATGAATAAATATTAATAATTCCCTTTATTGCAAACTATGTAAGTGTCTACCGATAAATTCGGTAGTTTCACTTAATATTTTCTTCGAAATTTCGAAGCAAAATTAATTAAAAAGTTAATAAAAGCGTATGCCGAACCAAAGACCCAGTACTTCCCTGCAAAAGACACCCCAGAAGATTGATGGCGATGAAACACGAAAATCAAATCAGGAGGAACTGCAAACGTATGTTTACATTCCAACCGATAGAGAAAATCTGGTTCTAGAAGGTAATGGTTCCTATTCCTGCCACCCAGCGGCGGGACGGTAGATCACCTGACCTACCTACCTGTAGCGTGTGCCGCGAAATTCAAATTTCTATCGGGGACGACGGAGTCTATAGCTAAGTATATATCTGACAGGGAAGTTGAATGTATGAAAAGAATTTTTACACAACAGAAAACAGATAGTTACTGCAAACGATGAGAAATCGGATGAAGCTAACGTAATATCCGGTGTGCCACAAGGTACGGTGTTAGCTGCATTACTGTTTGTTATTATGATTGCAGACATAGACAGTAATGTTAAGGACACTGTGGTGAGTAGTTTCGCCGATGACACAAGAGAAAGTAGAGAAATAAACTTGTGATGAAGATAGGAACGTGCTACAAAGAGACCTTAACAAAGTATACGATTGGGCAGAGGTAAATAGGATGGTATTTAATTCTGATAAATTTGAATCAATAAATTTTGGAGACAGAGAAGGAAAGCTATATGCATATATGGGACCTAATAATGAGACAATCACAAATAAGGAAGCAGTTAAAGACCTTGGTGTGATGATGAATAAGAACATGTTATGCAATGATCAAATAGCAATTCTATTGGAAAAATGTAAAGCAAAAATGGGAATGTTGTTGTTACGGCACTTCAAAATAAGAAAAGCTGAACACATGATTATGCTTTATAAAACATATGTTTGTAGTCCACTTGAATATTGCAATATGATATGGTACCCACACTATCAAAAGGATATTGCACGAATAGTGTGTGTACAAAGGTCCTTTACAGCTAGAATAGAAGTTAAAAATCTTGACTACTGGGAAAGACTACAATCCTTAAAATTATATAGTCTAGAAAGGAGAAGAGAACGCTACATGATAATTCAGGCATGGAAACAGATAGAAGGAATAGCCAAAAACATCATGGAGCTAAAAATATCAGAAAGAGTAAGCAGAGGTAGATTAATAGTGCCCAAAACTATACCAGGAAAAATAAGGAAAGCACACAGGACATTAATCCACTACGCACCAGCATCGATAATGCAGCGTCTATTCAAAGCGTTGCCAGGTCATCTGAGGAATATATCAGGAGTGAGCATAGAAGTGTTTAAGAATAAGCTAACAAATATCTAAGCTGCATCCCAGACCATCCAAGATTGGAAGATGCAAAATATACCGGAAGATGTACTAGCAACTCTCTGGTAGACATTAGAGGTGCCTCACACTGAGGGACCTGGGGCAACCCGAACAAGATGTAAGAGAAGTAAGAGAAACTACGGCAGACAAAGTAACCAAATAAATTTTTTTTTAATAATCACTGGTAAATATTAAAACAACTTAGAAAGCAGTTTCAGATTGAAATAAAAAAAAAATACAATAAAAACAAACATGGAAAGGTGGCAATAAAAATTACAGATATATATCCTAAACTAACCACGTCTACAGCATTGGTTCTGACCAGGTCAGGGAGGGGCGGTGGTGAACTCCTTGCTTGACTAGTAAAATGGGGCAACAGGTATTAAAAGGATATGTCTGGAACTAGCTTTCCTTAACCCTCAACTCAACATAATTATAAAACAGTCACCAAAATCAAATCCTAGAACTGCAGCATGGTTCCTGTCAGTCACCAACTGGAATATATATCGCAGTTTGTTCATCCGCAGGGGCATCATACTATACACAGAACCCATTTTGCATGTGAATTGTTATTTTCATGATAAAATAAATTTTTGAACATACTCACCTGGTAGTTATATATATAGCTTACGTCCCTGACGTCACGGCAGAATTTCAAAACTCGCGGCAATCGCCGACTGGGTAGTCAGGTGCACCACCTGTGCGCCCTCTACACAGGTACGTAGAACCGATCCAACTATTCCTCAGATCTTCCATGCTCATAGTCTCTAGAGGGGAGGA
This sequence comes from Macrobrachium nipponense, assembly GCF_015104395.2. Lineage (NCBI taxonomy): Eukaryota > Metazoa > Arthropoda > Malacostraca > Decapoda > Palaemonidae > Macrobrachium > Macrobrachium nipponense. The sequence goes on from NC_061100.1 coordinate 46,450,099, forward strand.
GGGTGGGAATTAAATTATATATAGTAACTACCAGGTATGTTCAAAAATTTATTTTATCATGAAAATAACATTTTCAAACATCTAACTCACCTGGTATAGTTGTATATATAGCTGATTGACACCTTTGGTGGTGAGTCAGAGACAGCCATTATCGTTGGAATTGACATAAGTATTAATTAAGGGATTTTGACGAAGGAAAAATCTATTTCTGGGCAAGGGCCCGTGTCGCCCAGTGAAATGTCCCTTTAGCACACATTTCTAAGGTAAATTAATGCTAACATACCAGAGAAAAAAGCTAAAATGGAAATGCCAGAATATTCTGGCTCGCTCACCTTATATAAAAGGTGTCTGTATGGTTTCTGGGGCGAGTGAAACCACTACCATGGGTCTCTTACCATTTAGATTCATCCCTCTTCGAAATCCCTCTACCAGAGAGGGGCCAATGCAAGGCCCACTCCCAGCTACGACTACTACTAGTGCCTCCGACACTACCACCAGCGCCTCTACCGGTCATCCTTGGAGTTAGCCTACCAAGCTTGGGCCCAAGGGTGGGGTTATAAAAGAAGGGTGGGATTTCACTGGGCAACACTGGCCCTTGCCCAGAAATAGATTTTTCCTTCGTCAAAATCCCTTTTCTGGGCTCAGCCCGTGTCGCTAAGTGAAATAGTACCAGAGAATTGGCCACAAGCTTGGAACAATGAGTACAAATAGATATTGTAAGGAAAAAATGAAAAACAATTAAGGTTAATTAGTATAATCTAAAATAAACTTATGAACTAGAAATAATTATAATAAAGGCTTAAGAGTAAACATAGTAACTAAGTACAATATCATTCAATATAAATTCTGTGTGAGTAATCCTAAAATAAAAATAAGGAAACATCACAACTATGTACAACATGCACAACTATGTACAACATGTGGCATCCAAGGCATGAGTAAGGCCACATGGTGGCAGAGCCACAGGAAGAACGTCAGTGAGGCAGGTAGAAAGGAGATCTAGATCTAAGCTACTTATTACTACTCAAGCAGTGTCAGGAGAAACTGTTTCCAGCTGCCACTGCTGGAAATTTAAGAGCTTCTAAGGACTTGAGGTAGTGATGTTTGAACACTGTCGGAGATTTCCAGCCTGTATACTTTTTCAGATCATCAAAATTCATATGCTGAAAGTAGTTAACTGAGGTAGCTACTGCCCTAATGTCATGTACCCGGGGGAAAGAATCTGGGTTGGCTTGTTTAATGAAATATAATATTTGCTGTCTAATTCCTTTTAAGGAAATAGTGCCACCTTTTTCCCTCGTGAATAAAGGGCCTGAAGATCTTATGGCCGTTCGAGCAAGGTATGCTCTTAGGGCAGTAACTGGACATAAGGAAGGGTCCTAAGGAAGTGGGAGAATTTTCCACGGGGCCCAACAAGCCAGTGGGTCCTCATTTTTAGCTAAAAATTGACAATCTGGAGAAAGTAAGACTTCTCCTGAAGGGAGAAACTCTATGTGACCTGAGTCTCTAGATAGAGCCGACAGTTCAGATACCCTAGCTCCTGAGGCTAGACTTAAAAGGAATAATGTTTTCCTCAGGTGGGGTAAAAAGTCACATGAATCGTTATCAGTGTCCGAGGCCAGTTTGAGAACATCATTTAAGAACCATGACACAGGCTTAGGCCTCTCTGATGGCCTGAGCCTAGCACAGGCTCTAGGGATAGATGAAAAATAAGTCTGTTAAATCTATTTTGAAACCAAACTGGAAGATTTTCTTTAGTGCTGATTTAGTAGTAGTGATAGTACTAGCTGCTAAACCTTTTTCAAATAATGATCTAAAAAAGGAGATGGCCAGGTTGGTTGTCATGGTTTGAGATTCGGACTTCCTCAGAAAAATAGCTATTTTTTTAACTGCTGAGTCATATTGACGAAGGGTTGACTCTCGTTTATCCGACTCTAAGAATAGGATGTTTTGAGGGTCAATGTTGGCATCCCTTTTTGCCGCAAACTTCATGAAGTCCATAAAGTTAGGGTTTTCTGAATTCCTGAGGAAGCGTACATAGTCTTCGTTTGTACTAGTTGGGATAATTTGGGATTGGGAATCCGTTGAGGTCGGAGTCCCAACTCTAATAGAAGTGGGAACCAATTGCTCTTGGGCCAATTGGGGGCTACTAGAGCAACGCGTCCCTTGAACGTCCTGAGTTTGTTCAGAACCTTCAAATGAAGATTCACTGGAGGAAAGATGTAAATCTCCTTCCATTGATTCCAGTCTATAGCCATGGCGTCCATGGCATAAGCCAGAGGGTCCAAGTTGGAATACGTAGCAAGGGAGTTTGTGATTCGACTCCGTGGCGAAAAGATCCACCTGAAGCCCCGGGACTTGCTGACAGATCCAATTGAATGACTGTTTGTCCAGGGACCACTCTGACTCTAGTGGGACTGAGTGAGACAGTGCATCTGCTATCACGTTCCTTACTCCCGCTAGGTGTGTGGCGGACAGGTGCCATTTGTTTCTGGCTGCCGGTGAGAATATGGCTATCACGACATGGTTCACATGGCTTGACCTGGAGCCTCCCCTGTTGATGCAGTGTACTACCACTGCACTGTCTAACACCAGCTTGATGTGAGATTTCTTGGCTGGTTGAAGTTTTTTCAGGGTGAGGAACACTGCCATAGCTTCCAATCCATTGATATGGAGCTGGCGGAATGGAAGGGACCAAGTTCCTTGTACTTTCTTGTACTGAGAATACCCTCCCCAGCCGCTTAGTGATGCATCTGTGTGGATAACTAATGCCGGCGGAGGGAACTGAAGAGGAATTGACTTCGACAAATTCTTGACCTTCGCCCAGGGGCGGAGGCGCTTGTGTAAGATCGCTGGGATAGCAGATAGCTTGTCCTGGGACTTGTTGTTTGCTCTTGAGCGCCAGACGCGGTTTATGTCTTTGAGCTTTGCTTTTAGCAGAACGTCCGTTACTGAGGCAAATTGTAGAGAGCCCAGGATCCTTTCCTGGCTCCTTCGAGAAGTTTGCTTGCACTTGAGAAATTGTCTGGCTGCTTTGGCTATTTCTATTCTCTTCAACAATGGAATTGATAGTGTGTGTGAGTTAAAGTCCCACTGAATGCCCAACCACTGAAAGCGAGACTCAGGTGTCAACCGGGACTTGGTCTTGTTTATCTGGAATCCTAAGTGTTCCAGAAACTGGATTACTATGACCGTTGCTTTGTGGCATTCTTCGATGCTCGTGGCCCAAACGAGATACGCAACTAACATTATTCCCTGGGACCCGAGTTCTTGAACCACTGTCTCCGCCAATTTTGTGAAAATTCTGGGGCTACATTGAGCCCGAAAGGCATTACCTTGAAGGAGAATGCCTGGTTCCCTAGCCTAAAACCTAGGAACGGGCGGAAGTGTCTTGCTACTGGAACATGATAGTATGCGTCTGTAAGATCGATTGAGGTGGTGACCGCTCCACGGGGTAGTAAGGTCCGCACCTGCGAGATAGTCAGCATCCTGAACTTGTCGCAATGAATGAATAAGTTTAGACGGGACAAGTCTAGAATTATTCTTCGTTTGTTCGAGCCTTTCTTTGGCACACTGAACAAGCGACCTTGAAACTTTATGAGCTTGACTCTTGACACTACTCCTTTCTGAAGGAGTTCTTGGGCGTACTCTATCAATTCCGCTGTTGGTTGTTGATAGAAGATTTTGGATGGAGGAGGACCTTTGGTCCAGCTCCATCCAAGACCTTTAGACACAATGCTCTGTGCCCAGCTGCTGAACCTCCATCTGTGACGAAAGAGGAACAGTCTCCCTCCTACCTGAGGGTTCTCACTGGCTCGGGGAAGGATGTGTCCCACGCCCTCCTCGTAAGTGCTTACCTCGGCTGGATGCTCTTCGCCACCTCTCTGACGAAAGGCACCTCTAGCCCTGCTACCCCTGCCGAACCTGTTGAAAGGTTGAAATGACTGGCCTTCAAATACTGGGTTGAATGAATGAATGAATGATTGGAAGTTTTCTGGCATCCTGACATCGAAGGTCATTGACGCCGATATCGTTTATTATAAATAAAGAATAAAAGTATATTCAATTAAAACCATAAAAGCAAATATATCATTGTAAAAGTTAAATAGCTTTCAGAAAAACCTGCTTCTGAAATAAATCTAAAAATGCCACTTGCATTGTATGACACATCATGTCCAAGAATCTTGGCAAGGATGAACCTGCCATCCTCACCTCGAGCCTCAAACAGATATCTATTTCTTTCCGTGCTATAAGTGGGGCATTCAGTCAACAAATGCTTCATGGTCAAGGGTATCAAACAGTCGTCACAATATGGTTGGTGTTGGCCAGCTAGCAAAAACTCATGTGTCATCCGAGTGTGACCAATTCGGAGACGACAAAGAGTAGTCTCCCACTTTCGGGGCATCACGTTATATTTCCAAGGGGATATAACATTTGTTATTTCTCTCATCTTATTATCAGCTAAGCTTTCCCAATACTTTTGCCAATTATTATAAATAAAATTCTTAATTGTAGGTAAAAAATCATTACATAGAATGGGATACCTTCCTGGTAGCAACTCAGCTGCAGCATTCTTTGCCAGTGAATCTGCCTCTTCATTTCCACACACACCTACGTGTGCCGGAACCCAACAAAATCAAACTGTTATGCCTTTCAGACCAATAATAAAAAGCCACTCTAAAATCTTTAAAACCAAAGGGTTACTAGAATTAAAAACTTCTAAAGCTTGAAGGACACTTCTTGCATATTTAAAAATGGTAAAATTGCCCTCATCTTTTAATGCTATTTTCTCAATAGCGGTTAATATGCCATATAGTTCTGCAGTAAATATGGAAGATACTAGAGGAAGTGCACCTCTACAATTAAAAGAACCACTATATACTCCAAATCCAACGCCAGCATCAGATTTGGAGCCATCTGTATATATAAAAGACGATTCCCTATGTTCTTCGACATGTTCATGAAAGAGAGACCTGGCTTCTAATTCAGTCATGTTCTTTTTTATACCAATAAAATATTTACAAAAAGATATATCTGGTAATTTCCATGGAGGGGTTGGTGATATCCTAAATGGAAGAACTCTATTTCTTGCTATATCAAGACCGTTTAATAATTGTTTTACCTGAAAACCGTAAGTTGAGGAGATTTTGGGTGTAACTCAAAATATCTACAATGCCTTACAAAGTTTGCAGTCTGACAGGCTAAAGAATTGGGAAGTCTTTGCAACCTAAACCAATACCGAATAATAGAAGACTTTCGGTAAAGGTCTAAAGTTAATTCTCCAGCGTCAACAAGGAGACTTGGAATAGGCGAAGTTCTAAACGCTCCTGTAGCCAATCTAATTACCAGCATGGTGTATAGAATCTAATACTTTAATCGGCTTGGGGTGGGCTGAGGAGTATATTTCACACCCATAACTAATTTTTGAAAAATTAAGGCCTTGTATAATAAAATAGTTTTGTGGTCTGCCCCCCATGATGTATGAGACAATACTTTTAAAAGATTCAGAGCCTCAAAACACTTAACTTTCAACGCCTTTAAGTGAGGAACCCATTTCAACCTGCAATCAAATATCAAACCTAAAAATCTAGCTTCATTTACACATGGGATCCGTTGGCCTTTGATGTATATATCCGGGTCAGGATGTACTCCCCGAATACGACAGAAATGGACACCAACAGTTTTGTTTGTCGAAAACTTAAATCCATTCATATCAGCCCACTGAATAATTTTGTCAATTGAGAGTTGTAGTTTTCTCTCAACCATCGACATTCTAGATCCAGCAAATGATATGGAGAGATCATCTACAAATAATGTTGAGAAAATATCTTGGGGAATGACAGAGGATATCCCATTAATGGCTAGTGCAAATAGTGTTACACTTAGCACACTACCCTGGGGAACTCCTTCTTCCTGACATCTCCTCTCTGATAGTTTCCCCCACTCTGACTTGAAAAAATCTACGTATGTGAAACAAATGATTGAATGAAACAATGGTAACTCTCCTCGTAACCCCAATTCATGAATGGTTTTAAGTATACCATATCTCCATGCAGTATCATATGCCTTCTCAAGATCAAAAAAGACTGTTACATGGTGCTGTTTGGAAGCAAAGGCTTCACAAATAGAGGATTCCAGTCGCATCAACACATCAGTCGTTGAATGCATTTTTCTAAATCCACACTGGATAGGTGATAAAATACCCTTCTTTTCCAGGCACCATACCAGTCTTACATTGACCATCTCCTCCATGATCTTACATAAACAAGATGTCAATGCAATTGGTCGATAGTTTGCAGCTAAAAACTTATCCTTACCAGGTTTTAAAAAAAGGCTAAAATAATGGCTAGTTCCCAAACACTTGGATAACTATGATCATGCCATATTCTGTTAATAATGCTTAAAATAAACAACTTGGTATTAACAGGTACATGTTTAATCATTGCATATGGAATTCCATCGGGTCCAGGGGCTGTATCATTACACGTAGCAAGTGCGGAGTCAAATTCTCTTTCAGTAAAAGGAGAGTTGTATGACTCTTACCTTCCTGTTGCAAAATTTAAAATTTTCTTTTCTTCATTGCTCCTAAACTGGTGACCAGGAGCTACTTCATACTTGCGTGATACATTTGAGAAAGGATCTGCCAGGGCATTGCTAACCTCAGTTGCTCCAGTCACACACTGATCATTCACCTTCAACACTGGTGGTGGGTTGGGGGTGAATTTGCCTGCTATCTTTTTTACTTTCCTCCACACAGAAGATGGTGGTGTTCTACTGTTAATGGAGGAAACAAAAGACACCCAAGACTGGCGCCTAGCTTCTTTCATGGCACAACGGAACTGTGCTCTACATTTCTTGTATATAATTAAATTCTCCTCAGTACGGTGTCTCCGCAAACGGGTTAAAGACCTTCTTGTGGCTCTGTGCAGGGCATTTAATTCTGAAGACCACCAGGGGACTGGTCGTCGTTTGAATAACCCTGTTGTTTTGGGAATTGAATTGACTCCTGCTGTATGAAGGGTTCCATTCAGCATGTCTATGGCATCATCAATATTTTCAAACTGTTTTGCATTCCCTTCAATTTCGCTTAACTCACGAAATCTACCCCAGTCTGCCTTGTCAAGATTCCATCGTGGCGATCTCTGTAAAGGTGGACCATTGTTAGTGTTGATAATGATTGGTGCATGATCACTAGTATGCCAATCATCTAATGTCCTCCAATCAAAATCAAGAAGGCAATTAGAGCTTGTGATTGATAGGTCAATGCATGACAAGGTACCTGTCTGGACATGAAAGTGTGTGGGCTCTCCTGTATTAAGGAGTCCGACATCCTCATTTTTCACAATTGATGATATAATATTTCCCCTTGTGTTTGCTAAAAAATCGCCCCATAAAGGATGTCTACCATTCAAATCTCCCAATAAGAGAAAAGGTTGGGGGAGTTGTTGAATCACGTCTACTAAATTATCATACAAAATATTATCATTTGGAGGTAGGTACAGAGAGCATATTGTATATTTTCTCCCTATATCAATCTGTACAACCACTGCCTGCAGAGGTGTACGAATAGACAAAGATATTTGGGGAACATCTCGACGAACGTAAATGAGACTTCCGCCATGGCTCCCTGCTTGTTCTGTAATACAACGAGGCAGAGGCTGCCTCTGCTCTTTAGGCCTCACCTGAGGAAAAAAATGTTATTGTTTTCAAAACTCGCGGCACACGCAGTGGGCAGCCAGGTGGTAGTACCCATTCCCGCTGCTGGGAGGCGGATATCAGGAACCATTCCCATTTTCTATTCATATTTTATCAATGCCAGTCTCCTGAGGGGAGGAGGGTGGGCACTCTAATTATATATATCTGCCAAGTAAGTATGAACAAACTTAATTGTATTATAACAATAACATTTTGTTCATGCAAATTACCTGACATATATATATATAGCTGAATCCCACCTTCGGATGGTGGAAAGAGACAGAATAGGATTTGAAGGAAACTAAATTAAGTAGATGATGTACACCTTGGTTCCTCACCTGTTAGCAAAGTAGACTCTGTGATTACTGTCACTTAAGCCTGCTTCTGCTTAATCAGAGTTGCCAGCCAGGTGGAGACCTGTAGTGCTGGTGCGCTCTAGATGCTCTTGTCAACGGGGACGTGACCTCAACGTGACAAGACCATCGAACCATACATATGAGGGCTATGAAGCAACTGACCACCACCTGACCAACTAGCCAAAGACCCCCTGAACGCTAAACTAATAGATGGGAGATCTTCACACAAGACTCACCAAAAACCAAAAACACAACATATTAAAAAACTAACCTAAAACCTAACTAAGGGATAGGGAAAGAGCTACCTCCAGCCCCCAAGACTGTCTGCAGAAACGTATGGCCCAAGAGAACTGCAGTCCTCGTAAATCGTTCTCACATCCCTTAAGTAATGTGAGGCAAAAACAGAATTGCTCCTCCAAACGGTGCCATCAAGAATGTCCTTGATTGACATGTTCTTTTGGAAGGCAAGAGAGGTAGCGACAGCTCTGACTTCGTGAGCTTTCACTCGCAAGAGGCTCAAATCAGTCTTCTTGCAAGATGAATGAGCCTCTTTAATGACGTCCCTCAGAAAGAAAGCCACAGCATTCTTAGATAAAGGTAATTCCGGTCTCTTCACAGAGCACCAGAGATTACCTGAGGGACCTCTTACCTCTTTTGTTCTATGAACATAGAACTTGAGAGCCCTGACAGGGCACAGGACTCTCTCTGGTTCTTGGCCCACCAGACTTGACATACCCTTAATTTCGAAGCTTTTCGGCCAAGGGTTAGACGGGTTCTCATTCTTTACCAAGAAAGTTGGGCTCAAAGAGCAGACAGCGTTGTCTCCTTTGAAGCCCACTAGATTACTAAAAGCTTGGATTTCACTAACTCTCTTCGCCATCACCAGAGAAGTTAGGAAAAGAGCCTTCCTTGTCAGGTTCCGAAGAGACGCTGATTGAAGAGGTTCAAATGGACTTGACATCAAAAGTCTAAGAACTACGTCAAGGTTCCATGAAGGCGGTCTCGCTTGAGGAATCTTCGAGGTCTCGAATGATTTCAAGAGATCATGAAGATCCTTGTTGTCAGAAAGGTCCAGGCCTCTGTGCCTAAAAACCGCTGACAACATGCTCTTGTATCCCTTAGTGGTTGGGACTGCTAATTTCTGCATGTTCCTAAGAAAAAGCAGAAAATCGGCTATCTGGTTCACAGAGGTCGTGGAAGAGGAATTTCCCTCCTTTTTACACCATGCCCTGAAGGAAGCTCACTTTGATTGGTAGACAGCTCTTGTAGAAGCTCGTCTTACATTTGCAATTGCTCTCGCAGCTGCTTTCGAAAAACCTCTCGCTCTGGCCAACTTTTCGATAGTCTGAACGCAGTCAGACCCAGAGCGGAGAGGTTTAGGTGATACCTTTCGAAGTGAGGCTGTTTGAGTAGATCTCTCCTCCAGGGCAACGTCCTTGGGAAGTCTACAAGGAAAGACATGACCTCCGTGAACCATTCTCTCGCTGGCCACATAGGGGCGATCAGGGTCAACCTCGTCCCTTCTGAAGCCGCAAACTTCCTCATGACTTCCCCCATGATCTTGAATGGAGGGAAGGCATACAGGTCTAGGCCCGTCCAACTCCAGAGCAATGCGTCCACAGCGATTGCTCCTGGATCCAGGACCGGGGAGCAATACAGAGGAAGCCTCTTTGTCCTCGACGTCGCGAATAGGTCGACCAGAGGACGTCCCCACAACTTCCAAAGTTCTTGACACACGTCTTTGTGCAAGATCCATTCCGTCGGCAGGATTTGGTCCTGTCGACTGAGAAGGTCCGCTATGAATCTTGTCAGGATCGTGATCTTCTTCACCTTCGCCCACAGCAGAATCTCCTTTGCCAGGTGAAACAAAGCCCGGGAGTGTGTTCCTCCCTGATTCTTCAAATACGCGAGGGCTGTGGTGTTGTCTGAATCGACTTGAACAATTTTGTTTGTCAATTTTTCTTCGAAGAACTGCAGAGACAGGAAGATCACTGCAAGTTCTTTGACATTGATGTGCCAGACTGTCTGTTCCCCTCTCCAGGAGCCTGACACTTCTTCCCCTCCTAGTGTTGCTCCCCAGCCCGAAATGGAAGCGTCTGAAACAACACTAGGTCGGGGCTCAGAAGACTTAGGGATAAGCCCTCCTGTAGCTTCTGAGGATCGAGCCACCATCTTAGATGGCTCTTTATCGACTCTGAGATCTTCAAGATCGCATTGAGATCGTCCTTGGCCTTCCATTCGTCCGCAAGGAAAAACTGGAGAGGCCTGAGGTGCAGTCTTCCCAAGGAAACAAACCTTTCCAGCGAGGAAATGGTGCCCAGCAGATCATCCATCCCTCGCTGAGCAAGTTTCTTTCCCCAAGAAGGCTGAGATTTTCTCTAAGGCCTAGCCGCTGACGTTCCTGGGACGGAAACGCTCGAAAAGCCACTGAATCCATCTGAATCCCCAGATACACGATGGACTGTGTCGGGGTCAGATGCGACTTTTCGAGGTTGACAAGAAGTCCCAGGGACTTCGCTAAGGCTAACGTTAACTGAAGGTCCTTCAGACAATTTTCTTTCGACGACGCCAATCGTCGAGGTAAAGGGAAACTCTTATCCCTGAAGAGTGTAGCCACCTCGCCACATTCTTCATGATGACGGTGAAAACCATCGGAGCCGTGGTCAGGCCGAAACAAAGGGCTCTGAACTGCCACACTTTGTTGCCTAAAACGAATCTTAGGTATTTTCTTGAAAGAGGGTGGATTGGAACGTGAAAGTACGCGTCCTGCAGGTCTAAGGACACCATCCAGTCCGCCCGGTCTCAAGGCTCCCAGAACAGACTGAGGGCGTCTCCATCTTGAATTTGATCTTTTCTACAAAAAGATTGAGCCTGCTTACATCTAGGACTGGACGCCAACTGCTTTGGTACTAGGAAAAATGATATTGTTAGTATACAATAAAGTTTTTGTACATATACTTTACCCGGCAGATATATACTTAGCTATAGTCTCTGACGTCCCCGACAGAATTCAAAACAAAACTCGCGGCACACGCGACAGGTAGGGTCAGGTGACCAGCCCACTCCTCCGCTGGGTGGCGGGAATATAGGAACCATTCCCGTTTTCTAACCAGAATTTTTCTCTTCCACCTCTCCTGAGGGAGGCTGGGTGGGCCAGGGCCTTAATCGTAATATATCTGCCGGGTAAGTATGTACAAAACTTTATTGTATACTAACAATATCATTTTTTTGTTCCATGCAACTTCCCTGGCAGATCTATTCTAGCTGATTGACACCCTTGGTGGAGGGCAAGAGACAGTTACATACTAAGTTATTTATGAATATAAAAATAGGGAAACAACCAAATACGTTGGTTGTAGGTATATAACAAAAACAACCTGGTTCCTACCTGATATGGAAGAAGACTTCATTGATACTGTCTATGAGTCTGCTTGCCATCAGAGTTCCAGAGAGGATGAGACCTGTGACTGATAACCCTTTCGGATCATACCAAAGGGGGCTTACCCGTTACCGGCGAAGCCTTTGGATGTACCAGGCTGACCCACTTACATGGCAGAACCTTGGAACCTGTATCATACCAACGGGGCTAACCCTCTTACATGATAGAGCTTTAGGTATTTAAGCAATACAAGGAGCATAACGACCAATCCCGATCACCTGACCACACTAACATGTTAGCACTACGATTTGAAAGGGGTCAACTCCTGCACCCTCTTTCATCAACCAAAAAAATGCACCAAACACCATTAAAAACCCTAACCTAATAAAACTAAAAAGGATTGGGTTCAGCTCCCTGTCCCAGCAACGAATCCGCAGATACGTACGCTCCTAGAGTAAAGCACTTGTCATACGTCACTTGAATGTCTCTCAAGTAATGGGATGCAAAGACCGAATTGCATCTCCAAAAGGTTTGACTCCACTAGAGTCTGTATCGACAAGTTCTTGTGGAATGCCAAAGAGGTAGCGACTTGCTCTTACCTCGTGAGCTTTAACTCTAAGGAGGTCCAGTTGTTGGTTCTTACCACGCTAAATGGGTCTTCCTTGATTAACATCTCTAACTGAGCACCATAAACTTTCCTTACTCCCCTTTAGTTCGTTCTTCCTTTCTAAGTAGAACTTAAGGCTTCTCACTGGCAAAGAGCCCTTTTCTCGCTCTGTACCTACTAGAGACGAAAGTCCTTTTAACCTCGAAGGTTCGAGGCCAAGGTTTCGAAGGGTTTTCATTCTTCGCCAAAAACATCGGTTTGAAGGAACAGAACGCCGAGTCGTTCCTGAAGCCAACATTATGTTCTAAGGCTTGTAGTTCGCTTACTCTTTTCGCTGAAGCTAGCGCGACCAAGAATAAAGACTTCCTTGTTAGATCTCTGAACGTAGCCTTACAGGGAGGTTCGAATTTGGAGGTCATTAAAGTATTTTAGGACCACATCTAAGTTCCAACTAGGTGCTCTAATCCCTCTGTTCTTGACGTCTCGAAGGATTTAATCAGATCATGCAAATCTTTGTCTTCCCCAATATTAAGGCCTCTATGCCTGAAGACTGAAGATAGCATACATACTTTTATAGCCCTTAATTGTAGAGACTACTAAATTACATTTCTCCTTCAAGTAAAGGAGGAAATCAGCTATATCTGTCACAGAGGTACTGGAAGAGGATATCTTTCTGAGCTCTACACCATCTGCGAAAAACATCCCACTTCGACTGGTAGACTCGAATAGTAGATGGTCTTCTAGCTCTTGCGATCGCTTTGCAAACTTCTCGAGAAAAGCCTCTCGTTCTGACAAGTCCTTCGATAGTCTGAAGGCAGTCAGAGCGAGAGCGGGCAGGTTTTGTGATACCTGTCGAAGTGGGGTTGTCTGAGAAGATCGCTCCTGTTGGAGAGATCTCGGAAAGTCTACTATCCATCCCAGTACCTCTGTGTACAGTTTTGCGCTGGCCAGAACGGGGCTATGAGGGTCAGTTTGGCTCCCTCTGCTGCTGCAAACTTCCTTACTACTTCCGATAATATTTTGAACGGAGGAAAAGCATACCCGTCTATTCCGGACCAATCGAGGAGAAGGGCGTCCACGAAATAGCCCTTGGGTCGGCGATCGGGGAGCAGTAACTTTCCAGCCTGTTGTTCCAATGGGTGGCAAAAAGATCTATATTGATCTCCCCCAGAGGTTCCATAGTCTGTTGCATACCTCCTGATGCAACGTCCATTCTGTAGGCAGTACTTGGTCTCTCCTGCTCAGAAGGTCGGCTCTTACATTTTTGTCCCCCTTGAATGAATCTCGTCGGGGAGTGGGAGTGATTCTTCTCTCTTCTGCCCAAAGCAGTAGTTCTCTTGCTTTCTTGTAAAGGGAGAACGAGTGCGTCCCTCCTTGCTTCTTGATGTAAGCTAGGGCTGTTGTGTGTCCGAATTGATCTGCAGGACTGAACCTGAGATCTGAGCCTCAAAGTGTATGAGAGACAGGTGAATCGCTGTTAATTCCTTCCATATTGATGTGCCAGGACACCTGTTCTCCCCTCAGGTGCCTGACACTTCTCTCGTCCCTATGAGTGGCTCCCCACACCCGCATCTGAGGCGTCGGAATACACATAGCCGAGGGTTCGGAACGTGAAGGGATACTCCTTCGTTGATCCTGCACGGATTCATCCACCAACACAGGTCCTCCTTTATTTCCTTCGTGATCTGGAAGGAATCGGACAGATTTTGAGATTTCTGATCCCAATGTTCTCTTAGATAGAACTGTAACGGCCTTAGGTGAAGCCTTCCTAGAGAAATGAACTGTTCCAACGAGGAAAGGGTCCCCAGAAGACTCATCCATTCCCTCGCGGAACATTGTTCTTTCTCTAGGAAGGTTGCTACTTTTTCCAAGCAGCTGGTTCTGTCTTTCCTGTGATGGAAACACATGAAAAACAAACCCCGAGAATCCATCCGAATCCCCAGATAAACAATGTTCTGCTGGGGAATCATCTGGGATTCTCGAGGTTTACCAACAGTCCCAACAAGGACTGTTGTTAACTCCAGTGTCAGTTTTTTAAGTCCTCCAGACATCTGACTCGCGACTGTGCTCGTATCAGCCAGTCTCTAGATACAAGGATATTCGAATCCCTTCGAGATGAAGCCAGTGAGCCACATTTTTCATTAGTCCTGTGAATACTTGGGGGGCTGTTGATAGTCCGAAGCATAGGGCCCGAAATTGAAATACTCTTCCTTGAGCCATAAATCCGAGGTATTTCCTGGAAGACGGGTGTATTGGCACGTGGAAATAAGCATCCTGCAGGTCCAGGGATACCATCCAGTCCCCTGGACGCAGGGCTGCTAACACCGAGGCTGTCGTCTCCATTGTGAACTTCCTCTTTGCTACGAACACGTTCAGGGCGCTCACGTCCAGAACTGGCCTCCAACCTCCTGAGCTTTTCGGAACCAAGAACAGGCGATTGTAAAACCCCTGGGAAGAGAGATCTTTTACTTCCTCTATGGCTTCCTTGTAAAGCATCTGCTCCAACGAAGATGTAGAAGGGCTTGTTTCTTGACAGAATCCTTGTAGTTTGCTGTTAACTCCCTTGGAGTTGTAGTTAAGGGAGGTTTTTCCCTGAAGGGGATTAAATATCCTTTCTTTAGGATGGATAGGGACCAGGCATCGGCACCTTTCTGTGCCCAAGGTTCGTAAAAGTTTAGAAGCCTGGCACCCACTTTTGTCTGGAGGACCACAGTCTCACTGGGTCTTGACGAACGGCCTTCGAGAAGACCTTCCTCTCTTCTCCGGTCGTCTACTTCTAAGAGAAGATCTTGGTGCAGACCTTCCCCGAAAGGGCTGCTGGAAGGGAACTTTCTCCTTTTTTGCAACCTGAACAGCAGGTTTTAGCCTTTTAGCTGACTGGGCCAGCAGGTCCTGTGTGGCCTTTTCTGATAAAGTCTTTGAAATGTCCCTCACTATTTCCTGAGGAAAAAGGTGACTAGAGAGGGGCGCGTATAAAAGGGAGGATCTCTGCGAGGAGAACAGATTTCGTTAAGAAGGAGCTAAACACTGCCCTCTTCTTCAATACAGGATCCAAAAAGGGATGCCACTTCATTGGAGCCATCCCATAACCGCCTTGTCTAGGCAGGTTAATACACTGCCCAACTCTTCCATGGTAACGAAGTCTGGTTCTTGAGACTTCTTGGCTAAAGCTCCCAAAGCCCAGTCCTAAAGTTAAAGACTTCGAGAGTCTTAAAGAGGCCCTTGATGAGATGATCAACCTCACACATTCCCCAAGAGGCTTTTGCAGAGTGCAGAGAGCGCGTCTAGACGCATCTACAAGAGCGGAAAAGTCCGCATCAGAGGACGAAGGGAGTCCCAGGCCCATTGGCTCCTTGGTGTCATACCACATACCTGGTTTCCCTCCCCTGTCAGCTTAGAGGGAGGACAAGAAAATACTGTATTCCCCGCTTCCTTCTTAGATCTGAGACCAGCTCTCGAGACTCTTCAGAGACTTTCTCATAGAAAGAGTAGGGGTCATCCTAACGAAGGAGGAGGCCTTCGACAGTTTTCGTACTGGATAATAAAGATCCCGGAGAAGGGGGATCCGACTCGGCGTAGCGGAGTCTCCAAACACCTGCAGCAAAAGAGAAGCAAGTCTCTTATAGTCCGAAACTCCTGCATCTTTGGATATCTCATTCATCCGAAACTTCTTCCAAAAGCGATGCAGGAGAAGAGGGCTTTGCCTTTTCAGGAGACCGATTCGTCGAAAGAAGCCTTTTTTCTTTCGTCCTTATTCCTATCCTCCTTCCTGCAACGGAGTCCTGGAGTTTCCCTATACTCGGGCTTCTGCTCTGCTCCTTGCGTCTGCTAGGAGAGGCGCTTGCGTCCTGAATCAGGCGCCTGTGAGGCGAAGACGCGCCTGCTAGGAGAAAGAAGAACATCCTGTTCCTGGCGCCAAGGAGGAGAGGCGCTTGCGTCCTGGTGAGCACGCCTGGGCCCAAGAAGGCGAGGCGCTTGCGTCCTGGTGAGGCTGCCTGGTCCAAGAAGGAGAGGCAGTTGCGTCCGATGATGAGGACGCCTGGAAGGCGAAATGCGCCTGCAAGGAGAAAGGAGAACCCTTTGTTCCCGTCGTCCAGGAGAGGAGACGTTTGCGTCCTGGTGACTGCGTCTAGCAGGCGAATAGCTCCTTTTCCCTTTGCGTCCATCCGGAGAGGCGCTAGAATCTCTCCTATCCCTCCTGGGAGGTGAAGAAAACACTTGTCTAAATTCCGGCGCCTATTCGGCGAAACTCTTGCGTCCTTAGAAGGATATTTAGAAGATCCTACAGGACTCCTGATTCCTGGGTACTTCCCAGAGGAAGAGGGTTGTTCCTTCGGAAAATGTCTAGAGGACGAACGAACGCTCCTTCCTTCTTGCGGAGCTCTGAATAGAGAGGGGCTCTCTTCTCTCCCGGAGCTCTTAGCCGCACGAATTCTCTCACGAGAAATCCGCGAATCAGGCTCCTGATGCTTGCCATGAGAGGCGAAATCGTCTCTAGCAAAACTCCTGGGAGAACTCTTGCTCGTAGGGAGTTTCCGATTCCTGTCATATGCGACTGAAGAAGGTCTCGCTGGGGACGAAAACCTTTCAGGCGAGGAGCGTCTGCTAACGCCAGGGCGCTTACTCTCTGAGGCTCT
>NC_061100.1:46467272-46483297 GCF_015104395.2 Macrobrachium nipponense
GCATAATGACCTTGCGGAAGGATTGCCGCTCCCACCAGCAGAGCGCCACGTCTCTTCTCGAGTCGTTTTGGGGCCCGAGAGGGAACCCAAACCGACGGTGGGTCTGCCGCGCGATCGGAGCTTGCCGATTCTGTCTCGAACCAGAGTCTCTCGTCTCCGGACAAGAAGGCTCTCTCAGTTCTGGCCGGTAGATCAAGCTACTTCCACCTCCTCTACTGCGACAGCGGCGTTTCTACGTGTCTTCGGACACCGTATTTAAATACTCCTTCGGTCCTCCTGAGAGGTTTCGACCTCGACGAGGACTGGAATGAGTCGGAGGACGGTATCGGCTCTCTCCTGTCAGGTGTCGATCAGCCCCACCCAGACGACGTTCACAGTGGCGGCAGACCCTTACCTACAGTGAGAGTTCGTAACCCTCCGCGGGAAAACGTTTTCTCCTGACGATACGTTTTCCAGACTCTGAGAGGACATCGCCGCAAGGCGATGGCTGCTGCTCCTCTTCTCCTACTGCTAGTTCCACTGGGAAGGCGAGCGAGTATCCAATTCCTCCCCCATTCCCTCTCTCCTTACGGCTACGAGGGAAAGGGGAGGGATCCTACAGAGATTTCTCTGTAGGATCCCACGTTCGGGACTGCGCTACCGGGGGGACCTTCGGGTCCTACCTGACGTAAGCCCCGGTCGTTGAGGAGGAATCCTGCCCCATTCTCGATTTCTACGGGAATCGAGAGGACCACCAGCCGATATCGTTTGACGAATTCGGTGGGGGTTTCGCAGACTGCTTAGAATTCTACGGAATTTCTAGCGCATTCAGTGTTCGAGTTTTTTTACGATCTCCAACACTACGCGAGACCACGGTCCGAAGTGAGCGAGACGAGAATCCCCGATATACACGATAATCGGGAACCTCGCCTATGCTCGAATTCCTGGAATTTCTAGCATTGGGAAGAAGACTGCTGCTGAAAGAACTATCTCGCAGTAGGCGACCAACCTGGAATAGAGAAGATCGGACGGGAATATCCAGTTGGCTTGAACTATCGTCTTAGTATTCTGTTCACCATTGAAGCTTTCCTTCGAGGAAGACTTCTCCTTCACTCTCTTTGATAGAGATCGAAGGTGGTCGATCTCCAATCCTTATTTTGTTTTCTTGAAGGAAAGAATTTAGGATGGAGATCGTTGTTCAGAATCCTACAAATATACTACGTATATTAACCTCGCGACATGATTCTACTAAGCAGTTGAATTGTCCGAGGGGTAGGCGCATATCCTAGTTAATCTACGGATTGCGACTTATAAGAGAAGTATTCTAATTGAACTGCAACTCGGGGTTGCCTGCAACCTCCCAGGAGTTTTCAGTTTCAATTTTATATACTTATGGTTTTGTCACGACAACACCATTTTCAACTTTTATATACTTATGGTTTTGTCACGACAACACCATTTCAATTTTTATATTACCGAAATTCGTTTCGCCTAAATATAATTGCTCGAGCATATCTTTTATGCTCGGTAGTTCTAGCCGAACGCATTCCTTCGTGGAATAATGGATTACCTGGCAACTCAGGATGACGAGTCAGCGAGAGCTCAGGCTCAACTACTGCGTATTGAAACTGCCTGACAACAGCTCAGTATCAGCTGGGCCTCCGGGATGCGCTGTCATGTATGTCTCTCTCTCTCTCCCCTGCTTTGATTGACTACCGAACCGTATCTCTGCCCAACAATCATGGACTTAGGTCTCTGATTAACGGGGATTCTCGCAATAATGAAGGACCATCTACTGCTGTGACGCTAGATTCCATCGCCTTCGACATTGCGAGAATTTTCAACAGAGATATCTCTTGGACTCTTTCATCTTTCTGTTTACCGCACGGTAACAGAAAGTCTGTACAAGTCTCCCGCTGCATCGCACTGCGATAATGCGAATGATTTTGCAGACATCTGAGTTTGTCTTCAAAATATCTCGTATTCGTAGGTGTACAATTGTTCATTGTTCAACCCGAATTACAAGATGTGTCAGAAAGGACATCGCCTACTCTCCGACCTGACAGCTCTACTTCCAAATGTTCAGACACATGAGAAAGCAGTTCTTCAGGCGGCTTTCCCCTGTGTTTTCATTACTGAAGAACGCCCCGCTTTCATTGCAACTACGACTTCTCACCGGACAGCAATGAAATAGCGGTTAGCGTTTTCAGTCATTTGTAAGCACAGGTTATGAATCTTGAGAATCCTTCTCTCGATTCATCTGTGAAGACGTAGGTTTGCATTCAATATCTACCTTCGTCTTCAACGGTACATAGTGTTTGTTTCTCCTTAGCTGAGATTCAACAACCATGAGATGTTTTACCTTCAGGGACCTCGGTCCTCTAGAAGGCAATTGACTTTCGCCTGTTGGGCACATGCCTTAAGAGAATCATCACCTCGCTGTCCGGCATTGGTGACAAACAAATACATTATTTGTTCGGTCTCTCGCATACCTTTAAAGGCGAGGTCACGTGACTTACTCGATGCTTTGACAACTTGCCTCCTACCGAACGCAGTCAGTCGGCAAGCTGTCAGAGCGCCCGAGTCAGTTACGAACTACGCTGTTGACTTAGTTCGGTTGTTACAGAGCAATCATTACTTCGTTTTAATAGCTTGTCACAGTACCCATACCATTGACACCCACCATGGAGTGTCGGTGTCCTATCCACTACCGAGAACTTCGCTGCATGGGGATAGGAGGATGCGAGAGACTTCGTGGCAAACGGACAGACCAGTATGGGTACTGGGACATCACCGGAAGTAGAGAAGAGGGATAGGTCATGCGACTATTTCCTTCTTTTCCTCTGAGGAACTGCATGACTTCTCCTGCGAAGTCAAGGCATCCAGGGGATGGGGATCCGTGACGCTCGATTTCGTACCGAACTTCGTAGCGAAGACTCAGAACCCTTCGGTCCCTGACAATTGGTTCGAGTCGTTCACAATCCCCTCCCTAATGGACTTCACCGCCTTCGATGCGAAGGAGATGCTGCCTTGTCCGCAAGAACTTCTCCGTGGCGCAGGTACTGAAGGCAGGGGTCTGGTCCAACCAGACCACATGCCCTTCCTTCTACCTTCGGGATATTGCCCACAGGTCCTTGGATCTTTTTCCTTGGGACCCGTGGTGGCTGCTCAACACGTTGTGTAGCGAACCCAGACCCTCGCAGCTGAACAGCATCGAGTCCTGGTGTGACCGTAAGAATGGATGAGTGAATGAGAGTGTGACTGGCTCCTCTTCCCATCTTTTTCTTCCCCTCTACCTGTGGTTAGAGGGGACACGGTCGTCACCCTGCTGGATAAGGACAAGATGCAGGTGAGCTACTCAACAAGAGCCCCATCCTATCCCTTTCACATAGGGATAGGAGCGTATATCCACCACTTCCTCCAACAAGGGGGGAGGAAGTGGATGCCAGCTTGAGACAACCCATACTTTATGTTGCTCTTGCAAACAGGAACAAGTTCTTGCTTGCTGGTACGAAGAGATACGCTTGCTCTCTCTTAGTACTCGGCCCAGAGGTCTGACCATTGATCCTGCGGTGCACACCCCGATCAATCGGACAGAGGCTTGGATCCCTCCCTCGCTCTTACGACCATGGAGCATTCCAGGGATGGACGAACACCAGTCTGTTCATCAAAAGACTCAGATTCCTCCCACCAAGAAGTGAGTCTTCCTATTGTTAAAGGACCGATGGTTTGTATTACGTATCGGAACAAATGACAATTTGTCGAAAATTGCATTTTTCCTAACTATACAAACCTGAGGTCCTTTACATATAGTCCCTCCTCATGCCACCCCTCACTCTGCGTATTTTGCATGGGCCAAAAGCAAAAGTGATTTGTTTA
The DNA here is from genome assembly GCF_015104395.2 of Macrobrachium nipponense. Taxonomy (NCBI): domain Eukaryota; kingdom Metazoa; phylum Arthropoda; class Malacostraca; order Decapoda; family Palaemonidae; genus Macrobrachium; species Macrobrachium nipponense. The sequence goes on from NC_061100.1 coordinate 46,471,131, forward strand.
CCTCCCAGTCGCGCGGCGCGCGACTGTCGGACAAGCAGTTAACTACGTTCTCCCCTTGTTCGAATAAGCTTACGACCGTTCCAGCTGCCGCTAGCTACTTCCTATTGTTAAAGGACCTCAGGTTTGTATAGTTAGGAAAAATGCAATTTTCGACAAATTGTCATATTGTCTGCCTTTTGCTAAGAAGCTTTCAATAAGAAAGATATTATAACCTTTCAATGCTGTTTACCGTAGGGAACATTATTAAAGGATTCTAACGCAGCAGAACATTATATTATATAATGCTCTCATGCTTACGAAAGCATGGCTTATTAGAATACATGCTTAGTGAGAAGATGGATGTAGTAGAGAATTCACTTTAAGACTACGGTATGGTCAAGTCTTTCGAGAAACGCACACAACCTTTTTAGAATCTGATATTGCTCAAGAGAGATGGATGAGTGGGATGGGAAACATTCTCTTCGTGCGAGAAATGGTTTCCGTGAATGGACTATACTACGTATATAAGAGTTTTTTCCTACTAAGAATGGAATTAACATGTGTAAGGATGTCATGTACCATAAAGGCACAGATGTTCTGGCACATAACATAAAGAGAATTAGAAGAAAGCGCCAGCCTGGCGCAAAGTGCCAACCTGGCGCAATGCGCCAGAAGCACCAGCCTGGCGCAAAATTGCGCCAGAAGCGCCAGCCTGGCGCAATGAGCCGAGAGCACCATCAAATATATTTTCTCGTTTTAGGGAGTTATTAACCTAAGAGTCCAGTAGCCTCTCAGACAGCACGCTCAGTAACGGCAAGATTCGTTCCTGATTTCGTTACCCATTTAATCACTTAGGCCAATTCCACGACTCTCTCATATCGCAAAGAGCATCGAGAATCTCTTTTTTCGCTCCTGCTCGGGTTAACAAAGAGAACCTATTTGGAAAAAGAGGTTCGATGCAAGATTTTGCATGTCCGTGAGAACCCTCTCGATCGACGATAATAACTGTTAACGCATGTCTAACATTTATTGCAAAGAGTTGTGAGAACCTGCGAAAAGTCTTCTTCATAGATCTCTTAGCAAGGTAGAAGACGAACAGGCTTCCTGTAGACTGCTTCCTTTTCCTCGAACCAAGAGAGGTAGCAATATACGCCATCTTTATTTTATAGAAAGGGTAATAAACTTTAGTCTTTTTTTCCCTTAGATATAAATTCTTTACAGAATTTAAGATAAAGGGCGTCAAAGAAAGAGAGGATAATACTTTATGCCTCATTTTGGCCTTAGAGAGGTTGGATTCACAGAGGTCACGTTCTTCTCACAGCATGTTTTGGAAGTCTTTTCCAAGACAGTCTGAATATTTTATCAGCATCTATTATAAATGGACCTTAACAACCTCTCCACTCTGAGTCTGTCTGCGTGCAGACTGACCAGAAGTGGACATGAATGAGAGGATTTTTCAAGGTGAATGACAATAGTCATGGCCAGGACATAGAATTGCTGCAGATCGTGTTTGATGGAAGAGGAAACTGTCCTCTTCTGATACCTCTGTGAACCACATACGTATATGGTTTTTTCTTCCTTTTCAAAGGTAAGAATCACCTTTGTATATATCTGCTATCAAAGAGCGCAGTAAAAGGCTATACTCTGTCTATACAAGGAGAATTAGAGATAGCAGAGGATTAAGATCTTCGGGATCTTATACGATACCTCAATACGACAAGAGTAGGATATCATGTACTTCGAACGGGATCTTTGGTGGTCTCAGATTCCGTGTTCCGACAAGATGGAACTGCTCCTCATCAAACTTCTTTGAGAAATTTTATGAGGGAATTCTTTGTTTTCTCTTGGCCCTTGGCCCTTAACTACCAAGAAGACAAGTGAATTTTTTGTGCATTGGAATCTCGCATCAGATTCAATGGAGACTCGGCAATGGTTCTTGCCAGCATAGTATGTCTGCAAAGAACTAAAACCCTCTATTCCTGACTTAACGATTTCAGATAGAAGTTTCGTTGCCCGCAGGCAGGGTACTTACGTTTTCACCTATATAGAAGAGATGGTTTAAACGTTTTGCCTACAAGTCTTTGGGATGCGATGAGGGCTCGAAATGCTTCCCACAGAAAGTATTCAGAGAGATACAATGAAGAGCTAGAAATCAGGAATCCTCCCAATTTCAGCTTGGAGTCTCCTTCAACTTCCAAGCCCCTTCCCTTCCTTCAGACAAGGATAGGGAAGATTCTGCAACAAGGAACTTCGTCAGCAAGTAAGAAGAGATCTCGTTAGCAACGGAAGGATTCAAGAAGGATCCTCCTCGAAGGAAGACTCTTATCTCTCGGACTGTTAGATGTCCTATCGTCTAATGGATGTAGTTTACTACAATCACCTCCCCTTGCTAAAGAGGCCAGAAGCTCAAAGTGGAAGAATTTCTTCCACCCTTCTCCAATCTCCTGATAAACCATTGTGGAGATTCAGGACTTTCGGACAATGTAGCGCCAACCAGGCGCCAAATGCCAAAACAGGTGTAAAAAACGCCAGAGGCAGACAGTTTCAAGGAACACTGTCATTGTCTGATGAAGAGAAAGAGGGTGCCTCCAACCTAGCGCATCTGAGGCGAACAAATCGGACAGATAAGAGTGTCCGATGTGGGCATTGCCAGACATCCTCGAGACTCTACCAAGCTCGAAGCTCCAGCGAGTGGAGAGGAGTCAGCCAGGCGCCAGGCGCCAAATAGTGCCAGTCTGGAGCCAGGCGCGAAGCTACTTCCAGGTGCGAAGCTACTTCCAGGCGCGAGGCTCCAGCCATGAGTCAGGCGAAAAGCGCCTTCCAGGAGCTAGGCGCCAACCAAGTGTCAGGCAGGCGTGAGGCACCAGCCAGGAGCGAGGCTCCAGCCAGGCTCGAGGCGCCAGCCAGGCGCAAGCCAGGCTCTAGGCTTCATCCAGAAAAGATCCATTTTAAAGGGAGCCCTGGTTTTCTTTGAAATAAGTGTGATAGCTAAAGCACTTCATGAATAACTTGATGATTCCTTCAAACAGCTGAGAATTAAAAGCGCTTGAAGTGCGAGCTTTTATGAATTCTTGTTCGTTACATAACAATATGTCGTGAAGGACATATTAGCTGTAACTTACGGGAGATGCAACTCTGTGTTGACTTCCCGTTGACCTACGAGAGATCCTTCTCTCTTGGTTTTACGGGTCTACGGATACGTTGCTGGGATAGGGAGCCGACACTGATCCTTAACTAAGTGAGTTAATTTTTATGTTAACATAGTGTTTTTTCTTTGGTTTGTTTGAAAGGAGTTTGGGGATAGCTCTTTTCAAACTAAGTACAAACCCTCGTGTTAGGATCAGGTGATCGGGATCGGTGTTGTGCTCCTTAATTATGCCCCTAGGCATAGGTGTATTGTCATGTAAGTGGACAAGACCCCATTGACAAATTACCATTAGATTCTGTCGAGTAAGTGGATAAGACCCCATTGACAGATCTACAAGAACTCTTAGCCATAGGTCACATCCTCGCTGAGGCTCTTGAGACGAAGCAGACTACTAGCAGTAGCTAGGAAAGTCAACCTTCGTCTAAACACATAGGAACCAAGGTTTTATTTATTTATTACCTACAACGTATGTTGTTTACCTGTCTAATCAGTAATTAGCTGTCTCTTACCCTCCGCCAAAGGTGCCAATCAGCTAAGTATATATCTGACAGGGAAGTTGAATGTATGAAAATGATATTGTTATTGTACAATAAAGTTTCATACATACTTACCTGGCAGATAAATCGATTGAATGGCCCACCCAGCCTCCCCTCAGGAGACAGGTGGAAGAGAAAAAAATCTGGTTTCTAGAAGGTAATGGTTCCTATTCCTGCCACCTAGCGGCGGGACGGTAGATCACCTGACCTACCTACCTGTAGCGTGTGCCGTGAAATTCGAATTTCTATCGGGGACGACGGAGTCTATAGCTAAGTATATATCTGCCAGGTAAGTATGTATGAAACTTTATTGTACAATAACAATATCATTTTTATCATTATATGCATTTTTCTTTATTTTTCAGATTCAAATTTGTTGCTGACTAGCACTGGTCCTGCAACATTAGATATTCCGATATGGTTCACTGCTGAGCTGACTGATTATGAAGAAGGAGAGCAGTTGGAGTGGCAGTGGTCAGATGATGTCTTTCATGCTGAGACGGTTAGTACTGTTATGTTTCTAGAGTAATTTTTTAGTATTCTATATGTTAAGTAAATACTAGGTAAGGATTTGTTCCTACAAGAATTCTGTGCTACTTGATCTTTTGCCCTGCTTTATGTGTCTTGAATCAGTGTGTGTGGAGGGGGAATTGGGCTAGGAAGATAAGAAAAGTGCTAAAAAAGGAGTAAGGAAGTTTTTTCTCCAAGAATTCTCTTTCGTAGTTGTGCCTCATTTTTGTCAAGCTTTGATACCTCAATTTAAGGATTAATTTTAGCTTTTCCCCCCTTATGAAAAAGCGATTATAGTTCACTTGGCCGAACATTGTTTCCCTTGCTGCACTAACCCGCCATCTTCATTCGGTGTGTTATTAGTTAACTTTAACAGTACAGTCAACCCTCGCTTATTCACAGTTCAAGATTAACGCCTTCACCAATTTGCGTATTTGTCTGCTGAATTTATCCCCAAATTTATTGCATAAAATTCAGTAATTTGTGGCTATTTTCGTCAAGAAATATTCACTTATTACTGTATTTTCATGTTATTTTCATGTCTAAATGAAAAATATCAAGCAAATGTCAAAGTTAAGTCTTGCAATACAGTCTCTCTCTCTCTCTCTCTCTCTCTCTCTCTCTCTCTCTCTCTCTCTCTCTCTCTCTCTCTCTCTCTCTCTCTCTCTCTCTCTCTATGATGACATGTTATTGGTTGAAGTTGGAGGTACCCAATGACAAAGCTTGTATGATGAATAATTTATTTGCTAATTTTCAAATATTAATATTAGTGCAAAGACAGCAAAATTCCAGTCTAACTCTCCACGACACGGTATTGGCTAAAGGAGAACTTGTAGCATGATGATATGGTATGTACTGTCACTAGTGTGTGAGTTCTCTCTCTCTCTCTCTCTCTCTCTCTCTCTCTCTCTCTCTCTCTCTCTCTCTCTCTCTCTCTCTCTCTCTCTCAAGTGAGAGAGAATTTTTATGCATATGTAAATATGTAATACTATGGGGCAGCCTGCGGTTACCATCGCCATCAGTTAGCGGCGTTTCAGTTTTACAGTACAGTAGTACCTCGAGATACGAAAGGCTCAACTTAAGAAAAAATCGAGATACGAAAGCCAATGTGAAAAATTTAACGGCTCTACGTATGAAAAGTTTTCAAGATACGAAAGGTTTCTGAAAGTCTGAGATTCTCCCGGATAACAATTTTGAAACTCGCACCGTGCGCCGCCATCTTAGTACTAGTAGACTCGCCACCATCCTCCTGCTCTCCCATTGGTTCCTGATGCTAGTCACCACCATGAAATCCTTCTCTCCTATTGGACAGCATCCCTCCCATCATGCATCTTATAAGTATACGTGGTGGCGTACCTATCTCGGCCTTTTCGTACCAACGTCTTTATAGTACGCACACGACATTCGTTCGGTCCAACGATTTCGTTTAGTAACGTAAATTCGTTAGTGATTTCGTTGCAGTACTATTATCGTTTTGTGCGAAAACTTTGTGGTGTTACTTATATGTAAATTACGTACAAGATAACGTAGTCATGGGTCCCAAGAAAGTTGAAATTCACGGAAAGAAGTGCATGCTCTCTTTGGAGATAAAGATGGAGATCATCAAGAAGTACGAAGCTGGTATGCGATTGAGTGTGATCGCAAAGGAATACTGCTGTAATCCGTCGACAATAGGGACCATCCTTAAACAGAAGGATGCCATCAAAGCAGCTACACCGTCGAAGGGCATCACTATTTTGTCCAGCAAGCGGAGCCACGTGCCTGACGAGATGGAACGGCTGCTCCTTGTCTGGATAAAAGACAAAGAAATCGCTGGCGATACAGTAACGGAGACAGCAATCGCCCACAAGGCCAGCGCTATTTTCGGCGATTTGATTGCGCAGGCGGAAGACAACGGAGGGGAAGGGACTTCAACGCAAACCCCAGAGTTCAAGGCTTCGCATGGCTGGTTCGAGAAATTCCGTAAACGGACTGGCATCCATTCGGTGGTGCGTCATGGGGAGGCTGCCAGCTCGGACACGAAAGCGGCCGAAGCATTTAAGAAGACTTTCGACGAGATGATGACAAAGGAAGGCTACAGTTCTAAGCAAGTCTTCAATTGTGATGAGACTGGCCTTTTTTGGAAAAAAAATGCCTTGTCGGACGTACATCACGGAGGAAGAGAAGAAGCTACCTGGGCATAAGCCTATGAAAGACAGGCTTACGCTCGCACTTTGTTCAAACGCCAGTGGGGATTGCAAGGTGAAGCCCCTACTGGTGTATCATTCCGAGACTCCTCGAGCCTTCAAGGCCCACAAAGTGCTGAAGGAGAAGCTTCCAGTGATGTGGAGGGCTAATGCAAAAGCCTAGGTAACGAGGCTTTTGTTCACCGAGTGGGTAAAATCTCTGTGTTTCGGCCCGACAGTGAAGAAATTTTTTGCAAGAGAAGCGCCTCCCCCTGAAATGTTGCTGGGTGGTTGGACAATGCCCCTCCCACCCTCCTGGCCTCGAGGAAGATATCCTAGCGGAGTATTCCTTCGTCAAGATTCTTTTTCTTCCGCCCAACACCACCCCTCTCCTCCAGCCCATGGACCAGCAAGTGATAGCGAACTTTAAGAAGCTGTACACGAAACATCTTTTCAAGAGATGTTTCGACATCACCGATACCACAAACCTCACCTTGTGTCAATTTTGGAAGGAGCATTTCGACATCGTCATTTGCATCCGACTCATCGACCAAGCTTGGCAGGAGGTTTCGAGGCGAACCTTGAATTCCTCGTGGAGGAAACTCTGGCCTGATGCCGTATCCGCCCGAGACTTCGAGGGATTCGACGTGGGCGAAGCTGGTGCTGCAGAGTCAGAAACAGTTGACGATCCCGAAACTGTTTCCCAACCAGATCTTGACGAGATCGTTGCACTCGGCAAGTCCATGGGGCTGGTCGTCGACGAGGACAACATCAACAACCTTCTTGAGGAGCACCAAGAGGAGCTTACGACGGATGACCTGAAGGAGTTGGAGGCCATGCAACATAACGTCGTTCAAGAGGAGTTCTCTAGCAGCGGCGAGGAAGAGGAGGAGAAGCCTATGACAACGGCAGAAATTAAGGATGTTCTAGCCGCTTTTCATAAAGTGCAATCGTTTATCGAAAAAAGACACCCCAAAAAGGCTTACACAGTTCGATGACGTTTGCCTGAGTCATTTCAGGAACATTGTGAAAAGTAGGCAGAAGCAATCTTCTTGGATCGTTATTTTTTAAAGAGGCCTTCAGCATTAGCAGGAGTAAGCAAAAAGGAAGAACCAAGTGATAAAAAACAGAAAGTTGAAAGCAAAAAGGGAAGAACCAAGTGCTGAAAACAGAACGTGAAAGTGGTGATGAAGTTGAAATTCTGTTAAAAAAAAAAAAAATAAATAATAAAATAAGTAAATAAATAAATAAATAAATAGATAAATAAATAAATAAATAAATAAATAAATAAAATTTAATTTTTAGTTTTTTGTAAAGTTAAGTGTTACAGTTTTGTTTATGTGTTTCGTAAATTTTAGTTTTATAGTTTTCCTTAAATTTTTTATGTTTTCGTAAAGTTAAGTGTACGTACGTTATCTGCCGTTTGTCCTCCTCCTCCTCTGCTGCCACTTTCGGAGCTAGCCTCACTCGAAAGGTAAGCCTCCACATTTTACGTTACAGTAATAATATTTCTTGCACCCTAATATACACTTTATTTACAGGTTATGCATTTTTATTATTAAGTTACATATTGAATGGTCCAAATTGTTGTAGTATTTCATTGTTTATAGGTCAATTTAGCTTTATTATGAAATTTACTGGGGTGTTTTTGGAGGGCTTGGAACGGATTAGCCATTTTACATGTAAAATGTGGTCCAAGATACGAAAACCTCATGATACGAAAGGCGCCTCGGAACGGATTAATTTCATATCTTGAGGTACTACTGTACTTGTTAAATATATTCATAACTGGGTTTTACATTCCGTAGGGTTTATATCGCCATTGTCTGGTGATCGGTTTCTTAGCTTAGGTGCTCAGACCGCCTCATAAAATGCAAACATAACGAATATGCATCTTTTCCTCTGCTCTTTTAAAAACTTATCCATTACTTTGCTTTATCTAGTAATACTGTATGTAGTCTTGTATTGCTATTTGTGTTGTAAAATACAAACAAACTGCTCATGTTTTAGTTTAGAAAAATCAGCTGAGGGCGTAAGTAAGATTATTTCGCCGCATTTAACTCAATTTAGAGTGATTTTCTTGGTTCTATTTAGTGTAAATTAATCTTTAGAAACTCTATTCATATGTAACCAGGTTATTTTTCTTTATATGAAGAGTTTTCAAGTTGAAAATTTATGTAAATAAGTGAACTAGACTTTATTTTTTTTTTTAATAGATGGTGCTGTTGTCTGGTTATTGGTACATATTTCGATACTTGCCGAAGCACCGAGAGACCCTCCTAAAATACAAACATAAAAAATATGCATCTATTCCTTGGCTCTTTTAAATTGTTATGCTTTACTTCACTGTATCCAACAATAGTGTATGTAGTCTCATATTACTACATTTAGTAGTACAGGTACTATCCTACTTACAACCAAGTTTGGTTCCGACCCACTGGTTGTAAGTCAGAATGGATGTAAGTCGAACCTTAGAAAGTGGCCAACATACTGGGTAGGGTATACTATCAAACCTTTGCTATATAAGTGCCTACTTAGTACTGTAATGTAATGTACTTCTACTAATACATTTTAATCATTTATGTAATAGTATATATTACGTACAATCAGGCATTGAGTTACAATGGGGTTAGGTTCTTGCATGCATGTCAGAAGTCGATTCTTACGTAAATTGGTTTGCAATTCAGTCTACAGTACAGTTAATACCAAATGATGCTGCAGATAGGGCAGGGTAACTCAAACTGATGCTGCCTGAGTGATGAGAGTTCTCATGAGATGGCGCAGTGCCAAGTAACTCAATGGTCAACTGTCTGAAGTAAGGTTGTAAGTACGAGCGGTCGTATGCCGAGCAGGTTGTAAGTCGGATAGTAGTTGTATTGTAAAATACAAACTAAGTGATCCATGTTTTGCTTTGGAAAAATCAGCAGAGGGCAGAGGCAGGGTTATTTTGCCCTACTTGATTCGATTTTCTTGCTTCTATACAGTGTAAACAGGTTATTTTTTGTTATATGAAGTGCTTTTAAATTGAAATATGAATGTCTTGTTATGAACTCGATTGTTATTTTTTTCGGTAATAGATGGTGTCGGGAGCATGTTATTTGTGTAAAAACCTGATTACGTTTGTTATTTTCATCCCATATCATAATAATACAATATTCATGTATTTATCTGTTAGCGGCATGTTAACAACAGTAAAATGTGTTCTTTCATGGCAAGTATATTTTATTAAAATACACTTCTCCCACTATTATTTGCTATTATTGCGGGCTAGTTTTATCATGTCACTTGAGCATGATAATTTATAGTTAGTATTAGCAGTGTGAACATTGTTTTCTCAGCTTCAGCTACAAATGCAGCTTAAATTTAGCAGTACGTACTCTATACTATATTTCCGTGCCAGTATTTTCTCCATAATGAATAAATGTATAACGTAAAAATATATCCGTCCTATTCTACTTAATTAATGTCATTTGTAACAAAACTGCAGTAATTTGTTACTATCGTACAATGGCTGAAATGCAAGCAAAACGTTATCAGATTCGGTTTGGTTGTTGTAGCAAAACTACTGTTATCGTACAGTTGGTTATGGGTGCAGCGTTTAAGCAACGATTATAACAGTACTAACGATACTTTTATCATTCTCATTTGCTTTTTTAGCTGATTCAACTATAAGATATGATAAGTAAAGAGATGGAGGAAACATTAGCAGTCTGAAAAAGGAGACTCTCTCTCTGTCTCTCTTACTAGGCAGCCAAGATTACCAAGAAGCTCATTGAATCTGACATTAAAAATTTGTAGACTACCAGGCAGACCATTGTAAATGATTAGACAAACGAAATTCCATGTTGTTATGAAAGAGTTATTACATATTAGGGCAAAATATCTGACACTGTCTAAGGGATAGTCAACAGGTCTAGGGCACCGTAATGGGGATTATGACACCCGTAGACTTTTGAATTTCGGTTAGAGGCAAATTTTGCTTGATGTCGGGCCCCCAGGAATGGAACCCCTACTGTTAACCATGGGCTGCCTGTATGTTTATTTGTTTTGTATGATTAATGAATGATTTGGTAATTTTCATATTGTATTAATATCATTGTAAACACAGCAAAATTTAAATTCATTAAGGAAGTTATAGTAAGCTTTTTAGCTCAATAATTGTTTCCCTGATCCTTTTTCTGTCTCCTATTTAGGGGGAGGGATGAAGGTGCAACTGTCAGTTATCTGACATATTGACATGCATAATAACATGAAGGAGGTTAGCGCCTGGGCAAAGTCTCTCTCTCTCTCTCTCTTCTCTCTCTCCTCTCTCTCTCTCTCAGAGGATACTCAAAGAATATGAGAGATGATCGGTACATATATACTGTATTTTATTGATCTATTATCCTTGTAATATGTATAAAAAAGTATCGTTCTAACATTTTTAATTGTTTGACCGATGTAAACAACTCAGTTCAGCTCTCTCTCTCTCTCTCTCTCTCTCTCTGTGCCAAAAAAAAAAAAGGACACTTGTAGAATGTGAGAGATGGATAGATAAATAAAATAGAAGGGGAGCTATTGGCTGGAAGGGTTAGAAGTAGTGACCACACAGCAGGGTGTTACGTCAATGCTGATTGGGTTGTAATTGAGACACTATTCGCTGCAAGGATTAGAAGAGCCAATCACAGAGCAGGATACCAGCTCTGCTAGTTACTGATTGGCTTGTAGCTCTGTTACTTTGTGAGGAAGTTTCTCTTTTTTTTATGATTTTAGTTTAATGTTTTTGATTTTTGATGCTGTAAATTTTTACAACCTTGTTTTATGAATTAATCATTATATTATTTACCATTGTGCAAATGCTGTCACTTGTGTACTAAATATGTTTAATGTGCATAAGTATTTTTGATTTCTCTCCTCTCTCTCTCCTCTCTCTCTCTCTCTCTCTCTCTCTCTCTCTCTCTCTCTTCTCGCTCTCTCTCTCTCTCTCTCTCTCTCTCTCTCTCATGGGTAACTTTATTATTTTTCATAAGTAACTATGAGCCATATATTTTTAAGGGTAATGTTGTAAGATGACTTTGAAATATTAAAGTTAAGGATAATAGTTTAAAGTTTATTTATTTCTACATAATATACAAACCCTTGGTCCTTTACTTTAGGAATTACTTTTGGTGAAGCTGGAAAATGGCCGCTAAACCCTTGAACAAGGTGGATAGGCAGTAACCACCATTCAGTAGGCAAGAATACCCGCCTGCTGGATGTAAGCATTCCAGTTTGTTTTCGGCTGTCATGCAATGCAGACATGTTTTCGTGAGCTCTTTCCTGACTGTTGATAAACTCAATTTTGCATATTTTTGCTGCTGCCCTGATTTTTCTTTTGCCATTTTCAGTACTTGACACACTTCCATCACATTTATTACACATGATACATGGCTTTTCATTTGGTTTGAAGTCTGATGCACCATCCTTTAACACTATACAATTTTAGGACATCCATATCCATGTTTTATTTCAGCAACCCGCAAAAAAACTATATTAATTGGACATAAAAAAAGTTTAGAATAATACCTTAAAATTGGACACTTTTAAGTATTTGCCAACATTTCCATCACTTTTCCCTTCTTTTAACTTTTGTAAAGTTCCAATTAGTGGAAATAGTTGGTTTCATCCAAATCATGCCAGTATTAAGAGAGATATGACAAGTTTCACAATCGAGTGGCCGCCATCTTTGATGACGTCATAACCGGAAAAACCTACCAGGTGGCAGATGTCCACCCAAGTCAAAAATACTTACTAAACACCTACTAAGCATTTCTGAAGTAAAATTCTCCATACTCAAATTTTCCTACAGAA
>NC_061100.1:46483797-46501153 GCF_015104395.2 Macrobrachium nipponense
CTTTACTTCACTGTATCCAACAATAGTGTATTGTAGTCTCATTACTACTTTAGTAGTACAGGTACTATCCTACTTACAACCAAGTTTGGTTCCGACCCACTGGTTGTAAGTCAGAATGGATGTAAGTCGAACCTTAGAAAGTGGCCAACATACTGGGTAGGGGTATACTATCAAACCTTTGCTATATAAGGTGGCCCCTACTTAGTACTGTAATGTAAATGTATCTTCTACTAATACATTTTAATCATTTATGTAATAGTAATATATTACCGTACAATCCAGGCATTGAGTTTACAATGGGGTTAGGTTCTTGCATGCATGTCAGAAGTCGATTCTTACGTAAATTGGTTTGCAATTCAGTCTACAGTACAGTTAATACCAAATGATGCTGCAGATAGGGCAGGGTAACTCAAACTGATGCTGCCTGAGTGATGAGAGTTCTCATGCCTGAGTGATGAGAGTTCTCATGAGATGGCGCAGTGCCAAGTAACTCAATGGTCAACTGTCTGAAGTAAGGTTGTAAGTACGAGCGGTCGTATGCCGAGCAGGTTGTAAGTCGGATAGTAGTTGTATTGTAAAATACAAACTAAGTGATCCATGTTTTGCTTTGGAAAAATCAGCAGAGGGCAGAGGCAGGGTTATTTTGCCCTACTTGATTCGATTTTCTTGCTTCTATACAGTGTAAACAGGTTATTTTTTGTTATATGAAGTGCTTTTAAATTGAAATATGAATGTCTTGTTATGAACTCGATTGTTATTTTTTTCGGTAATAGATGGTGTCGGGAGCCTGTTATTTTGTGTAAAAACCTGATTACGTTTGTTATTTTCAACCCATATCATAATAATACAATATTTCATGTATGACACTTACCTGGCAGGTATATATATAGCTATATTCTCTGTTCGCACTGGCAGAATTTTCAAAACTCGCGGCAACCGCTAGATCACTGGTAGTTCAGGTGATCGCCACCCCTCCCGGGGCGCTGGTGCTCGGAATCATTCCCATTTTCGTCAGATTTTTTTCTGCCACTGAACCGGCAACATCGTTGTTGGTTCCCTGCTAGAATTCGAACTCGTTAGCTGACTTTCGCTGTACTTGGATGGTTTATTGGGTATCGTATTGGAAAGTTGGATTGGCAATCGCAATTGGAAGTTCTTATAATGTCTGATTCTGGTGTAGTATTTCGAGTGTGTATGAAAGAAGGGTGCAAGGTGAGACTGCCGAAAGCCTCAGTAGACCCTCACACAGTATGTAAGAAGTGTAGAGAGGTTTTGTGTACTTGGGATAATAGATGTAATGAGTGTGAAAGTTTAAATGAGAAGGAGTGGAAGACTTTCACAAAATATGTTGAGAGACTAGAAAAGGATAGAGTAAGAAGATCGGTATCTCGGAGTGAGAGGTCAGGATCTTCTAGTAAGGCCTTGAATACTTCTGTTATTTCTCCCCCTTCTTCCCAAGTAGAAGTTGTTAATCCTTCTCCTCAGGTCTCTCCTGCGCCTGCTGCTGTTTCTGAGGATACTAATTATGTGAAAGGTTTGCGCCTCTTTGCGTCAATGGGTGATTCAGATTCAGCGTTCTTACAGACAAAGTGGGTACGTTTGAAAAGTGTCAGTGTAGTGGAGGGGCGGCTGATCGTCTCACTCGTGCTCCTAGACCTAGGCCTCTGCCAAGCTCCCAGACCCAAGGGAGAAGGCATGTCGACAGTCGAAGGGAGGCGAGAGGGGTTCCCTTACGATCAGTCGTCCCTTCAGGCAGTCCTGTTGCGTCCCAGGCTGCAGCAGTGCGTCATAGAAAAGGCGACACTGGGAAGTGTTTTTCCTCTACAGATAGTGCTGCGTCAGGCAAGTATGGACGTTATGCGGAAGTTTCACGTCCTCTTCAGAGGACGCGAAACTTCCGTCTTCTCAAGATGAGCGTGACCCTCAAGAGCGGTGGAGTAGTCCCGAGATTTTCTCTTCTAGTGATGAGGAAGAGGTGGTTCCGTTTAAAAGGAGGAGATCCTTTAAGTCAAGACAAGACGCAAGACCTCATGTATACGACGGTTCTCTGGATAGGAGCCCCTCCTTCTGAATACGGAGCAGTCTCTCCGGTATCTTCTCTTATCGTAGAGCTCAGGATCGAATTTCTCGTTTTGATGATCCTTCTCGTCGTCGTTCTCCGCTTGCTCAGACTTCCCGCCAGGAAACAGAGACTAGGAACTTCCTTGAACAGATGCAAGGAAGGTTAGCCGATTTAGTTAAATCGTGGGGAACATCGGAACATCCTCCTACGAGGCGTAAGGACGCATCTCTCCCCGTCAAGTCATCTAAAAGGACGCATGATGGTTTGCCTCCTTCTCATCACGCTTCGGAGTCTCGGGTAGTACGCAAGTTACGGGAGCAGGACGCAGGACGCAAGTTACGAGAACAGGAAGCAGGACGCAAGTTTCCGGAGCAGGACGCATTGGACGCAAGCTTCCGGAACAGGACGCAGGACGCAACCTCGGAGCTCAGAAGGACGCAGGCGGCAGGAGCCGGCTTCTTCCCGCGAGGGTTGGAGAAGATTTTCTGCAGCAAGACCTTGGTTTACAGGATGTGTCTTCGGCAGAAGAGGAGATAGAAGACTTAGAATCTGAGGAAGAAAAAGAGATGGTGAAGCACCTTCTTGTAGACTATAAGAAATTATTAACGAATTGCCTTCTTTCACTTTTTTGAAGGGGATTTTCAGCCTGCAGCTCCGACATCACCCCTTTCTCAATTCTCCAAGAATAAAACTCCGAAGAAGTCCTCGTTTTTGAAGATGAAGTTTTCGATTACGGCTAAGAAGGCTCTTCAAAGAATTGATACGTGGTTGAAGGAAAAGAGGGAAGCGGGCAAGACTGTTCTCTTTCCCTCCAGCCAAAATTGGCATCGAAGTCCGGAATTTGGTATGCGACGGGGGAAAATCTCGGCCTGGAGTTCCTGCCTCCTCCAGGGGGATTTTTCCAACATTGTTGACAGTTCCCGCAGACATGCCTGAATTCGGCTAAAGTGTGGTGGTCTCCATCAGAGTTAGATCATCTCTTGAAAGGGATTTTCCGGACCTTCGAGGTTTTCAATTTTCTTGATTGGTCCTTGGGGGCTCTGGGACGAACAGTGGAAAATAATGAATCAACGGCGTCTCAACTCCCAAGCAGTATTATGTCCTGCATGGACAAAGCCTTAAGGATGGCTGGCGAATGAGTTAGCATCTCTTTTCACCAGCGCAGGAGTTTTAAAGAAGAGGTCACCTCCTATGCTCTTTTGCTGCTAAGGGCGTTTTCTAACGCCCAGAAATCCGAATTGGTTTATTCCCCACTTTCGGATCAGTTATTTCCTGCGGATATTATCAAGGATATTTCGCTTTCCCTAACTCAGAAGGCGACGCAGATCTGTTAACTTCTTCGGTAAGAAAATTTTACCCAACAAGGTGGTTAAGAAGACGCCTAAGGAATCAAGACAAGCTAGTCAGCCCTTTCGAGGCAAGTCCTTTTCTCGTCCTGCCTTCAGAGCAAGAAGAGCTCCGTCCAAGAGGGGTTCGAAACCCAGTAGTAAACAATGAACAACAAGTCCTTCAGACATCAGTAGGTTGCCAGAACTCCAGAAGTTTTGGGAGATTTGGCAAGAAAGGGAGCAGATCCTTGGGTCGTCAAGGTAGCCAAAGAAAGGTTACAAGATCCCTTTTCTGAAGAGACCACCTCTTGCGACATCGCCAAGAGAGCTTGGAGCTCACTACAGCGATCCAGGGAAACAAGAAGCACTACAGAACAAGTTCTTTCTATGCTCAAGAAAGGAGCAATAGAACCTGTTCTGGATCACTTATCTCCAGGATTTTACAACCGGCTGTTTTTAGTAGCGAAATCCTCGGGGGGATGGAGACCAGTACTGGACGTAAGTCAACTCAACTTATTGTGGAGAAGACAAAATTTACGATGGAGACGACCGATTCAGTACTGGCAGCGGTACGTCCAGGGGACTGGATGGTTACCCTGGACCTTCAAGACGCATATTTTCATATCCCAATTCATGCAGGATCCAGGAAGTACCTGAGATTTGTGATCCAGAACAGGGTCTTTCAGTTTCAAAGCCCTCTGCTTTGGACTGTGCACAGCCCCACAAGTTTTTACAAGAGTGATGGCAAGCGTGGCGAAGTGGCTACACATTCTAGGAATAAGTGTCTCTATACCTGGACGATTGGCTCATAAGAGCCCAATCAAGAAAGCAATGTCTGGAGGACTTAGAAATGACGTTAACATTAACGAAAGTTAGTTAGGGTTGATGGTGAACTTAGAAAAGTCGAATATGACCCCCAGTCAGGAGCTAGTTTATTTGGGGATTCTGATCTCCATCAGTGACTTTTCGGCTTTTCCGTCTCCCAACAGACAAGAGCAGTGCATCCGGAAAGTTCAAGCCTTTCTAGAGAAAGAACAATGTTCAGACGAGTGGATGAGCTTACTGGGGACCCTCTCGTCCCTGGAACGGTTCGTTTCTCTAGGAAGGCTTCACATGAGACCCCTACAAATATTTTTGAACCAAGTCTGGCCAAGAAAATCGCAACCAGATTCCTTCCTGTTTCGAATTCCTCGCAAGATCAAAGAGGAATTGCGGTGGTGGCTAACTCCGGGGAAGTTAGCGAAGGGAGCGTCTCTCCAGCAAAAGAACCCACCCGACCATGTATTGTTTCTCAGACGCATCGGACGCAGGCTGGGGAGCGACTCTCGGACATCAAGAGTTTCAGGTCGTTGGAGCAAGGAGGAAGCGGCTTGGCATATAAACAGAAAGGAAAACTGATGGCGATTTTCTTGGCTTTGAAAGAGTTCAACGCGGTGATTCGCAACAAGGTGGTGCAAGTCAACGCGGACAATACCACTCTGGCGTACATCCGCAAACAAGGAGGGACACATCAATCTCTCTTTGCAAGTTGGCGGAGGAGATCCTTCTTTGGGCAGAGAAGGAAAACGTAACCCTTCTCACCAGATTCATTCAAGGGGAGAAGAATGTGAGAGCGACCTGTGAGCAGGGAAGGTCAACTTCTATCAACAGAATGGACTCTTCATCTAGAAGTATGCCAGAGTCTGTGGAAATTATGGGGGTCGCCCAGTGGTGGACTTGTTTGCGACAGCAATGACAAAGAGATTGACGACTTATTGCTCTCCAGTCCCAGACCGTCAAGCAGTCGCAGTAGACGCCTTTCTTCTAGATTGGACGGGGCCTAGACGTCTACGCCTTTCCCCCGTTCAAGATATTAGGAAAGGTTTTGAAGAAATTCAGGGAGAGTCAAGGGACAAGAATGACTCTCATAGCTCCATACTGGCCCGGCCGAGATTGGTTCACAGAGGTACTGGAATGGACAATAGATGTACCAAGGACACTTCCAGAAGAGTAGATCTACTCAAACAGCCTCACTTCAACAGTACCACAAGAACACGCTCTGGGTCTGACTGCGTTCAGACTATCGAAAGACTTGTCAGAGCGAGGGGGTTTTCTAGAGAGGCGGCCAGAGCGGTGGCCGGAGCTAGAAGACCGCCTCTACTATTAAGGTGTACCAGGCGAAGTGGGAAATCTTTCGCAAGTGGTGCAAGAGTCGGAAGATTTCTTCATCAGTACCTCTGTGACCCAAATTGTCCGACTTTCCTTTATATTTAAAGAAGGAAATAAAATTGTCCAACTCAGACGATTAAAGGTATCGGAGTATGTTGGCCTCAGTATTTAGACATAGAGGTTTAGATATTACAAATAATCTAGATCTGAGAGACCTCATAAGGTCCTTGGAACAAGGAAGGAGCTCCAATACAGAGCGCCTTCCTGGAATCTCGATGTGGTCCTGAAATTCTTAGGAACTAGTAAGTTCGAACCGATGGATCAAGCCTCGTTGAGAGATATCTCGAAAAAGACCATCTTTTTGGTGGCCTTGGCCACAGCTAAAAGGGTGAGTGAGCTGCAAGCAATTAGCAAACATATTGGCTGGAAACATGACAAGGCGGTTTGCTCATTTCAGGAGGGGTTCTTGGCCAAGAACGAGAATCCAGCTCATCCATGGCCAAGGTCTTTTGAAATTATGGGTCTCTCAGATTTAGTAGGACAGGAACAAGAGAGAGTTCTTTGTCCAGTAAGGGCATTGCGCTATTATATGGAGAAAACCAGTAAGATTAGAGGAACTTCAGAATCACTGTGGTGCTCTGTGAAGAATCCTAGCAGAGCAATGACCAAAAATGCTATTGCCTTTTTCCTTTTTCCTTAGGGAACTAATTAAAGAATCTCATATGTTTATGCCAAGAAGAAAATTTCGGCATCCTTAAGGTTAAGGCGCACGAAGTGAGAGCAGTAGCTACTTCCTTGGCTTTTAAAAGAGTATGGCCCTCAAAGATTATCATTGAAACGACGTTTTGGAGGACTAATTCAGTGTTTGCAAGTCATTACCTTAGAAACGTCAAAAACAACGTTTGACAATTGTCAAACGTTGGGGTCCCCAATATGTATCCTCAGGAGCAGTATTGGGCAAAGGAATTTCCACCATAACTTACTAACATGCTAGGTATTTTAATGAAGTGGTGTTGTTTTTATGGTTGTCTGAGAGGGTTATTTCCTCTTCAGTCTGTGAAGTGTAGTGTGTTTTAGGTTAGTTTTGGTGTGGTTCAGGTGGTCTAACTTATCCTAGCATGAATGCCCGTGGTAAGAGAGGGCTAGGGTTTCCTGTCAACAGATTGGTCCCGCTCCAGTTGTCAGACCCTTGTATTTAGCTTCATCAACTAATAGGTCACGTCCTAGTTGGAAGCTACTAAGGTTTAGCAGGCTAAGAGGCAGGAATGCTGAAGTCAGCTACCTTAGCAGGTAAGGAACTTAAGAGTATTTTGAATTTTAAATTTTAAAACTCTTACAAGTTGCTGTCTTTGACCCACCTCCAAATGTGTCAATCAGCTATATATATATCCTGCCAGGTAAGTGTCATACATGAAAATGGTGTTATTATGATATAACAAAGTTTCATGTATACTTACCTGGCAGGTATATAATAAATTCCCACCCACCCTCCTCAGGAGACAGGGTTCAGAGAAAAATCTGACGAAAATGGGAATGATTCCGAGCACCAGCGCCACGGGAGCGGGGTGGCGATCACCTGAACTACCAGTGGAATTTCTCAGCGGTTTGCCGCGAGTTTTGAAAATTCTGCCAGTGCGAACAGAGAATATAGCTATATATATACCTGCCAGGTAAGTATACATGAAACTTTGTTATATCATAATAACATCATTTCATGAATTTATCTGTTAGCGGCATGTTAACAACAGTAAAATGTGTTCTTTCATGGCAAGTATATTTTATTAAAATACATTTTCTCCACTATTATTTGCGGGCTAGTTTTATTATGTCACTGATGCATGATAATTTATAGTTAGTATTAGCAGTGTGAACATTGTTTTCTCAGCTTCAGCTACAAATGCAGCTTAAATTTAGCAGTACGTACTCTATACTATATTTCCGTGCCAGTATTTTCTCCATAATGAATAAATGTATAACGTAAAAATATATCCGTCCTATTCTACTTAATTAATGTCATTTGTAACAAAACTGCAGTAATTTGTTACTATCGTACAATGGCTGAAATGCAAGCAAAATGTTATCAGATTCGGTTCGGTTGTTGTAGCAAAACAACTGTTATCGTACAGTTGGTTATGGGTGCAGCGTTTAAGCAACGATTATAACAGTACTAACGATACTTTTATCATTCTCATTTGCTTTTTTAGCTGATTCAACTATAAGATATGATAAGTAAAGAGATGGAGGAAACATTAGCAGTCTGAAAAAGGAGACTCTCTCTCTGTCTCTCTCTTACTAGGCCAAGATTTACCAAGAAGCTCATTGAATCTGACATTAAAAGTTTGTAGAACTACCAGGCAGACCATTGTAAATGATTAGGCAAACGAAATTCCATGTTGTTATGAAAGAGTTATTACATATTAGGGCAAAATATCTGACACTGTCTAAGGGATAGTCAACAGGTCTAGGGCACCGTAATGGGGATTATGACACCCGTAGACTTTTGAATTTCGGTTAGAGGCAAATTTTGCTTGATGTCGGGCCCCCAGGAATGGAACCCCTACTGTTAACCATGGGCTGCCTGTATGTTATTGTTTTGTATGATTAATGAATGATTTGTGGTAATTTTCATATTGTATTAATATCATTGTAAACACAGCAAAATTTAAATTCATTAAGGAAGTTATAGTAAGCTTTTTAGCTCAATAATTGTTTCCCTGATCCTTTTCTGTCTCCTATTTAGGGGGAGGGATGAAGGTGCAACTGTCAGTTATCTTGACATATTGACGTGCATAATAACCATGAAGGAGGTTAGCGCCTGGGCAAAGTCTCTCTCTCTCTCTCTCTCTCTCTCTCTCTCTCTCTCTCTCTCGTCTCTCTCTCTCTCTCTCTCTCTCTCTCTCAGAGGATACTCAAAGAATATGAGAGATGATCGGTACATATTTATACTGTATTTTATTGATCTATTATCCTTGTAATATGTATAAAAAAGTATCGTTCTAACATTTTTAATTGTTTGACCGATGTAAACAACTCAGTTCAGCTCTCTCTCTCTCTCTCTCTCTCTCTCTCTCTCTCTCTCTCTCTCTCTCTCTCTCTCTCTCTCTCTCTCTCTCTGTGTGTGCCAAAGGACACTTGTAGAATGTGAGAGATGGATAGATAAATAAAATATAAGGGGAGCTATTGGCTGGAAGGGTTAGAAGTAGTGACCACACAGCAGGGTGTTACGTCAATGCTGATTGGGTTGTAATTGAGACACTATTCGCTGCAAGGATTAGAAGAGCCAATCACAGAGCAGGATACCAGCTCTGCTAGTTACTGATTGGCTTGTAGCTCTGTTACTTTGTGAGGAAGTTTCTCTTTTTTTTATGATTTTAGTTTAATGTTTTTGATTTTTGATGCTGTAAATTTTTACAACCTTGTTTTATGAATTAATCATTATATTATGTACCATTGTGCAAATGCTGTCACTTGTGTACTAAATATGTTTAATGTGCATAAGTATTTTTGATTCTCTCTCTCTCTCTCTCTCTCTCTCTCTCTCTCTCTCTCTCTCTCTCTCTCTCTCTCTCTCTCTCATGGGTAACTTTATTATTTTTCATAAGTAACTATGAGCCATATATTTTTAAGGTAATGTTGTAAGATGCTTTGAAATATTAAAGTTAAGGATGAATAGTTTAAAGTTTATTTATTTCTACATAATATACAAACCTTGGTCCTTTACTTTAGGAATTACTTTTGGTGAAGCTGGGAAATGGCCGCTAAACCCTTGAACAATTGTGGGATAGGCAGTACCACCATTCAGTAGGCAAGAATACCCACCTGCTGGCGGATGTAAGCATTCCAGTTGTTTTCGGCTGTCATGCAATGCAGACATGTTTTCGTGAGCTCTTTCCTGACTGTTGATAAACTCAATTTTGCATATTTTTGCTGCTGCCCTGATTTTGTTCTTTTGCCAATTTTCAGTACTTGACACACTTCCATCACATTTATTTACACATGATACATGGCTTTTCCTTTGGTTTGAAGTCTGATGCACCATCCTTTGCAAAACTTATACAATTGTTTCCGATACGTAATACAAACCATCGGTCCTTTAACAATAGGAAGTAGCTAGCGGCAGCTGGAACGGTCGTAAGCTTCGAACAAGGGTGGGAGAACGGTAGTTAACTGCTTGTCCGACAGTCGCGCGCCTGCGCGACTGGAGGTAAACAAATCACTTTTGCTTTCGGCCGCGGGTGTGAAGGACGTGTTCGTCATCGCTCTCTGCCCGCTTCATCGTCGTATGCTTTGTTTATATTGTGTTTTCTACTAATGGTTTTGTTTTGATTGAAAATGAAACGTAAGTACACTGTTTTCATTTTCATTACTTAATATGAACCCTTGAATTATGTCTCGGTGCCGAGGGCGGGTGGGCGCGCTCGCGCCGAGTCATGTATTATTTGTCGAAAAGGGTATTGAAAAATGTAAGTACTTTTTTCATTATATTTTTGCCCTGTGCGTTCGTTACCGAGAGTGTGATTGCGCTCGGCACGAACTTTTAATTTTGTATAATAGAATGCAATGAAAGTGGATTCGCAATTGCAATATTCTTTTCATTTTCATTTATTGATTGCATGAATTAATCTGGATCAATTTTCGTTCTTACCCGGGAATTGATCCTTACAGTTTTTATTTTTTATGTGAAATGAAATCGCAAGTGCAGTATTCTGTTTCATTTTCATATATATTTATGATAGCATCATATTATTGGATCAAGTTTCCGTTCTCACCCGGGAATTGATCTTTTCTCCTTTAAGTTCTATGAAGTGAATCGCAAGGGCAGTATTCTGTTTTTCATTTTCATTTACTTTTCACTGCTGTGCTTCGGGGGTGGGGAAGCGAAGGTCTGCCAGGAAGTTGGTAGCCGATTCTTCGTCTTCCTTCCTGCCCCCCGCTCAGCTTCTTCATTGTATTTTGTATTTGGGGTCTTCCTTGCGTTCGGGGTGGGGCATGTCTTCCCCCCGTGCGTGAGGGAACCCCTCTTACTAATCTATCTATGTTACCGCAGGTGCTACATCCGTGGGAGACGGACCGTTGGATGTAGATGTAGATCCTCATCACGCGGTTTGTAACTCGTTGTCGGGGTGGGCGAGTATCGAGAGAGATTGTGCTCCCGCAACGAGCCCTGTGTAACGTGATGCATTCGTCAGAGGCGCAGTGGGTGCTGTACGAGGACACAAGAAGTCATCGGAAGTCCAGTGACTCCTTTGGTAACGGACGTCCAGTGTACTCGGGGTCTTCCGTCCGCTCTGGGTGGGGTTCTCTCCCCCCAGGCGCGAGGAAGCCCCTCTAATTAACCCGACTGTTGCTTCCGCAGGTTTACCATCAGCGAGGACGACCTGGGACAGGTGTGGGAGTCGCTGGGACTGCAGGGGTTGATTGCAGCGGTTGGCGGGGTCCGGCCGTGGCGTCACTCATGATACGGTAAACCACTACAAACAAGCCACAATCCTCGACCCAACCCGTAATGCAGATGTCACCGCACCTGGTGTACACACCACATGTCATGTCGGTAACACCCACGCTGCAATCCAGAACCAATTCCTGCCGTGCCAATCAGGACGGTGCCACCGCCACCTGGGTTCTTTGTATTGCCGACCCCGGACTGCCGCTGCCCAAAGAGTACCCCCCTGGACCTGCCGCCAGTGCCGAGGATGACGGTAGCTGCCGACAGGACGCCTGTCTCTCCTATGGTACCTGCCGTGCCTGTCGTACCTGTTGCGGTCCCAGCCGCTCATTCCCTTTCAGATCAGGTGCCTGCTGCTCATTCACTTTCAGATGTTCCTGCTGTTCCTGGACCTGTTCCTGTTGTTCCTGCTGTTGGTGATGCTGTCACAGTCTCAGGTCTTTCCGGACAGGTGCAGTCGGGCCCTGTTGCTTCGGCAAACTGTCCCCGGCTCCCTCCTGGATGGAAGACCTGACGTCTGTCCTGCGGAGCCTGGCGAAGAAGAAGAGGAAGAGCCTTCCCCTTCGACTTCTAAGGCCAAACAGCCGAAGAAGAAGAAGGTTGCCTCCTTCCCCCCTAAGAAGACTCCTTCGGGATCTTAAGGGCCCGGCCTCGCTCAGGCGAGCTGGGGAGCTCTTCTGCTGGTCCTCCTGTTCCTTCGGGAACGGGGCCCGTCGCTTCTTCTGCAAGAAGAAGTCGACGGGGACCAGAGGGCACCAGCCTCGGCTGGTGCGTCCTCACCTGGTGCTAGCGGGTCTGCCGCTAAACCAGGTCCGTCTCGGCCGCTCTCGTTCGCGAGAAGCACCGAGTGGACGCTCTTCCAAGAAGACCGTCCAGCCAAAGTTTTGACGCCCGAGCTCGCTCGCCGTCAAGACAGCGGCGCGGAGCAGAAGACTGGCGAGAGTCGTGCACACGACTCTCGCCAGGCCAGTGGACGCTCTCGCAGCGATCAACTGGCTGCTCGGGCTAACGTGACGGTCGCTGATCAGCCACGGGTTGAGGCGAGGAAGGAGTCCCCGCGGCCGCCGGTACCAGCCACGGCTGGTACCAGCGACTCCACGCGCCGAGAGGACGCTGGCCGGTCTCGACGCGACACAGAGCCTAGCAGGTCACCCGTCCGCCGCTCCCGATGGGACGGGCGGAGACGGTGACCAGCGGCAGCTCGCCTACGACGCTAGAGATCGGTCTCGACGTTCTCAGCCGAGCCAATCGCCCCAGCAGGCGAGCGGTAAGGCTAGGCCTGCTGCTCGACCGTCACCCGCGGGTTGACGATCAGCAGCAGCCCTCCACGGCACGCTGGTCCTGCCAGCGAGCGAGGGGGGAGCGTCAGGTCTGCCTCTCCCATAACGGGTTGAGGCGAGGAAGGGGTCCCGCGGCCGTCGGTACCAGCCACGGCTGGTACCAGCGGCTCGACGCGCCGAGAGGACGCTCGCCGGTCTCACCGTGACAGCGAGCCTAGCAGGTCACCTGACGCCGCTCCCATCGGGACCGGGCGGAGACGGTAACCAGCAACAGCTCGCCTGACGCTAGAGATCAGCGTCGACGTTCTCAGCCAAGCCTCTCGCCTCAGGCGAGCGGCAAGGCTAGGCATGCTGCTCGATCGCCACCGCGGGTTGACGATCAGCAGCAGCCCTCCAAGCACGCTGGTCCTGCCAGCGAGCTAGGGGGGAGCGTCAGGTCTGCCTCTCCTGTACCTTCAACCTCCTCGGGCTACGCCGGGAGGAGCGAGGTCACCTATGATGATCGCGAGAGGTGCGCCGCTCGCGACCCCGCTATGACGCCGTATGGACCAGGCACGGTTCTAGGATCCGACCAGGACATACGCGCAATTAGCTGGAGGCGACCGTTCAGGGGTCTGCCGCTCTTCCTCCTTCTGAAGGAGGAGTATCTAGGGATCTGTTCTTGTTGGAGGGACTGGACGGTCCCCTACTCCGCAAGACGCGGTTACTCCCGAGATACAGAGGAATTTGCAGAAGTCATTAAGCTGATTCGTCAGCATAATGACCCTGCGGAAGGATTGCCGCTCCCACCAGCAGAGCCCACGTCTCTGCTCGAGTCGTTTTGTGGGCCCACGAGAGGGAACCCAAACCGACGGTGGGTCTGCCGCGATCGGAGCTTGCCGATTCTGTCTCGAACCAGTGTCTCGTCTCCGGACAAGAAAGGCTCTCTCAGTTCTGGCCGGTCGATCAAGCTACTTCCACCTCCTCTACTGCGACAGCGGCGTTTTCTACGTGTCTTCGGACACCGTATTTAAATACTCCTTCGGTCCTCCTGAGAGGTTTCGACCTCGAAGAGGACTGGAATGAGTCGCGGACGGTATCGGCTCTCTCCTGTCAGGTGTCGATCAGCCCCACCCAGACGACGTTCACAGTGGCGGCAGACCCTTACCTACAGTAGAGTTCGTAACCCTCCGCGGGAAAACGTTTTCTCCTGACGATACGTTTTCCCAGACTCTGAGAGGCCATCGCCGCAAGGCGATGGCTGCTCCTACTCTTCTCCAACTGCTAGTTCCACTGGGAAGGCGAGCGAGTATCCAATTCCTTCCCCATTCCCCTCTCTCCTTACGCTACGAGGGAAAGGGGAAGGATCCTACAGAGATTTCTTTGTAGGATCCCACGTTCGGGACTGCGCTACCGGGGGGACCTTCGGGTCCTACCTGACGTAAGCCCGGTCGTTGAGGAGGAATCCTGCTCCATTCTCGATTTCTACGGGAATCGAGAGGACCACCAGCCGATATCGTTTGACGAATTCGGTGGGGGTTTCGCAGACTGCTAGAATTCTACGGAATTTCTAGCGCATTCAGGGTGTTCGAGTTTTTTACGATCTTCAAACACTTACGCGAGACCACGGTCCAAAGTGAGCGAGACGAGAATCCCCGATATGTTACACGATAATCGGGAACCTCGCCTATGCTCGAATTCCTGGAATTTCTAGCATTGTGAAGAAGACTGCTGCTGAAAGAAACTATATCACAGTAGGCGACCAACCTGGAATAGAGGAGATCGGACCGGAATATCCAGTTTGGCTTGAACTATCGTCTTAGTATTCTGTTCACCATTGAAGCTTTCCTTCGAGGAAGACTTCTCCTTCACTCTCTTTTGATAGAGAACGAAGGTGGTCGATCTCCTATCCTTATTTTGTTTTCTTGAAGGAAAGAATTTAGGATGGAGATCGTTGTTCAGAATCCTACAAATATACTACGTATATTAACCTCGCGACTGATTCTGCTAAGCAGTTGACTTGTCCGAGGGGTAGGCGCATATCCTAGTTATTCTACGGATTGCGACTTAGACGAGAAGTATTCTAATTGAACTGCAACTCGGGGTTGCCTGCAACCTTCCAGGAGTTTTCAGTTTCAATTTTATATATCTTATGGTTTTGTCACGACAACACCATTTCAACTTTTATATTTACCGAAATTCGTTTCGCCTAAATATAATTGCCCGAGCATATCTTATGCTCGGGTAGTTTCTAGCGAACGCTTCCTTCGTGGAATAATGGATTACCTGGCAACTCAGGATGACGAGTCAGCAGGCTCAACCACTGCGTATTGAACTGCCTCATAGCAGCTCAGTATCAGCTGGGCCTCCGAGATTCACGGTCATGTATGTCTCTCTCTCCCCTGCTTGATTGACTACCCGAACCGTATCTCTGCCTAATATGGACTTGGACTTAGGTCTCTGATTAACGGGGATTCTCGCAATAATGAAGGACCATCTACTGCGGTGACGCTGGATTCCATCGCCTTCGACATTGCGAGAATTTTCAACAGAGATATCTCTTGGACTCTTTCATCTTTCTGTTTACCGCACGGTAACAGAAGTCTGTACAAGTCTCCCGCTGCATCGCACTGCGATAATGCGAATGATTTTGCAGACATCTGAGTTTGTCTTCAAAATATCTCGTATTCGTAGGTGTACAATTGTTCATTGTTCAACCCGAATTACAAGATGTGTCAGAAGACATCGCCTACTCTCCGACCTGACAGCTCTACGTCCAAATGTTCAGCCCATGAGAAGCAGTTCTTCAGGCGGCTTTCACCTGTGTTTTCATTACCGAAGAACGCCCCGCTTTCATTGCAACTACGACTTCTCACCGGACAGCAATGAAATAGCGGGTAGCGTTTTCAGTCATTTGTAAGCACAGGTTATGAATCTTGAGATCATTCTCTCGATTCATATGTGAAGACGTAGGTTGCATTCAATATCTACCTTCGTCTTCAAAGGTACATAGTGTTGTTTCTCCTTAGCTGAGATTCAACAAACATGAGATGTTTTACCTTCAGGGACCTCGGTCTCTAGAAGGCAATTGACTTTCGCCTGTTGGGTACATGCCTTAAGAGAATCATCACCTCGCTGTCCGGCATTGGTGACAAACAAATACATCATTTGTTTGGTCTCTCGGCATAACCCTTTAAAGGCGAAGGTCACGTGACTTACTCGGATGCTTTGACAACTTGCCTCCTACCGAACGCAGTCAGTCGGCAGCTGTCAGAGCGCCCGAGTCAGTTACGAATTACGCTGTTGACTTAGTTCGGTTGTTACACAGCAACCATTACTTCGTTTTAATAGCTTGTCACAGTACCCATACCATTGACACCACCATGGAGTGTCGGTGTCCTATCCACTACCGAGAACTTCGCTGCATGGGGATAGGAGGATGCGAGAGACTTCGTTGCTAACGGACAGACCAGTATGGGTACTGGACATCACCGAAGTAGAAGAAGAGGGATAGGTCATGCGACTATTTCCTTCTTTTCCTCTGAGGAACTGCATGACTTCTCCTGCGAAGTCAGGCACCCAGGGGATGGGGATCCGTGACGCTCGATTTCGTACCGAACTTCGTAGCGAAGACTCAGAACCCTTCGGTCCCTGACGATTGGTTCGAGTCGTTCACAATCCCCTCCCTAATGGACTTCACCGCCTTCGATGCGAAGGAGATGCTGCCTTGTCCACAAGAACTTCTCCTTGGCGCAGGTACTGAAGGCATGGGGTCTGGTCCAACCAGACCACATGCCCCCTTCCATTCTACCTTCGGGATATTGCCCACAGGTCCTTGGATCTTTTTCCTTGGGACCCGTGGTGGCGGCTCAACACGTTGTGTAGCGAACCCAGACCCTCGCAGGCTGAACAGCATCGAGTCCTAGTGTGACCGTAGGAATGGATGGTGAATGAGAGTGTGACTGGCTCCTCTTCCCATCTTTTTCTTCCCCTCTACCTGTGGTTAGAGGGACACGGTCGTCACCCTGCTGGATAAGGACAAGATGCAGGTGAGCTACTCAACAGAGCCCCATCCTATCCCTTTCACTAGGGATAGGAGCGTATATCCACCACTTCCTCCAACAAGGGGAGGAAGTGGATGCCAGCTTGAGACAACCCATACTTTATGTTGCCTCTTGCAAACAGGAACAAGTTCTTGCTTGCTGGTACGAAGAGATACGCTTGCCTCTCTCTTAGTACTCCGGCCCAGCAGGTCTGACATTGATCCATGCGGTGCACACCCCGATCAATCGGACAGAGGCTTGGATCCCTCCCTCGCTCTTACGACCAGGGAGGCATTCCAGGGATGGACGAACACCAGTCTGTTCATCAAAGACTCAGATTCCTCCCACCAAGAAGTGAGTCTTCCTATTGTTAAAGGACCGATGGTTTGTATTACGTATCGGAACAAATGACAATTTGTCGAAAATTGCATTTTTCCTAACTATACAAACCTGAGGTCCTTTACATACAGTCCCTCCTCATGCCACCCCTCACTCTGCGTATTTTGCATGGGCCAAAAGCAAAAGTGATTTGTTTACCTCCCAGTCGCGCGGCGCGCGACTGTCGGACAAGCAGTTAACTACCGTTCTCCCCTTGTTCGAAGCTTACGACCGTTCCAGCTGCCGCTAGCTACTTACCTATTGTTAAAGGACCTCAGGTTTGTCTAGTTAGGAAAAAATGCAATTTTCGACAAATTGTCATTTTTAGGACATCCATATCCATGTTTTATTTCAGCAACCCGCAAAAAAACTATATTAATTGGACATAAAAAAGTTTAGAATAATACCTTAAAATTGGACACTTTTATGTATTTGCCAACATTTCCATCACTTTCCCTTCTTTTAACTTTTGTAAAGTTCCAATTAGTGGAAATAGTTGGTTTCATCCAAATCATGCCAGTATTAAGAGAGATATGACAAGTTTCACAATCGAGTGGCCGCCATCTTTGATGACGTCATAACCGGAAAAACCTACCAGGTGGCAGATGTCCACCCAAGTCAAAAAATACTTACTAAAACACTACTAAGCATTTCTGAAGTAAAATTCTCCATACTCAAATTTTCCTACAGAA